>NW_025111045.1:0-56031 GCF_015476425.1 Leptopilina heterotoma | reverse complement strand
CTTTAAACTTATCCGATTTAAATTCAACACCTCTAAAAATCGAATTTTTTTAAAGGAATAAAAATGTCTCATTGATTTTGACATATTCTCACCCTAAATTCTTGAAAAACATACTTGAAACAAAAAAATTCGTAAGTTTCCAGAAAAAATCACTCTCTATATATATTTTTTTGCACTTTTTTGATAAAAATCAATATTCTGACTTCATTATCTCCGACGTTCTTGCATATGCGATTTTGCTACCAGAGACTTTTTTTCTCGGCTTTGCATCAGCTACAACTTTGCTGTTGACAACTTTTTGCCCAACGCAAAACTTTTCGAGTTATTTTTAAAAACTGTCAAAAAATAAATTTTTTACATTCTCATCACATGAGAAGGTATTAGTTTTGGTCGAATTTTGACTTTTGATAATTTTATGAAATCTTTACGTTTTGAGGTGCCCTGAGTCCGAAAAACATGGTCCGGCGAGTGCGTCTGTCTGTCTGTTTGTCCGCTGTCTGTCTTCTGTCCGTCTGCAGACGGTAATATGTTGTTACCCACGATAACTTTTGAAAACTTATCGGATCGATTTTAAATTCACACACTTAAAGTTGGTGTAAAAATGAAGGCTAAGTTCGTTAACCAGCCATTTTCGTTAAAACTACAAAAACTACGGTAAATTCAAAATTTTAAAAATCAATTTTTTCAAATTTAAGAATTTTAACTTTATTTTATTTTAGATTAAAAAAATACAAACAACTTTTCTCTATAACCATTTTTTCATAAAAACTCAATTTTCGAATTATAGTCTCTTAAATGGTCAAAAAAACTTTAAAAATCCTAAAATAACACTAAAAATCGATTTTTTAAAGAATAAAAATTAATCAATTGATTTTGACATATTCTCACCCTAAAATACTTGAAAAACATACTTGAACACAAAAAACCTCGTAATGTCCAGAAAATCACTCTCTATATATTATTTTTGTGCACTTTTTTGATAAAAAATCAATATTCTGACTTCATTATCTCCGACGTTCTTGCAAATGCGATTTTGCTACCAGAGACTTTTTTTCTCGGCTTTGCATCAGCTACAACTTTGGCTGTTGACAAACTTTTTGCCCAACGCAAACTTTTCGAGTTAGTTTTTAAAACTGTCAAAAAACTAAATTTTTTACATTCTCATCACATGAGAAGGTATTAGTTTTGGTCGAATTTTGACTTTTGATAATTTTATGAAAATCTTTACGTTTAAAGGTGCCCTGAGTCCGAAAACATGGTCCGGCGAGTGCGTCTGTCTGTGTGTCTGTTGGTCTGTCTGATCTGTCCGCTGTCTGTCTGTCCGTCTGTAGACGGTAATATGTTGTTCCCACGATAACTTTTGAAAAACTTATCGGATCGATTTAAATTCAACACACTTAAAGTTGGTGTAAAATTGAAGCTAAGTTCGTTAACCAGCCATTTTCGTTAAAAACTACAAAAACTACGGTAGTTTCAAAATTTTGAAAAATCAATTTTTTCAAATTTCCAGAATTTTTAACTTTATTTTATTGTTAGATTAGAAAAATACAAACAACTTTTCTTATAACATTTTTTCATAAAAACTCAATTTTCGAAGTTATAGTCTCTTAAATGGTCCAAAAACTTTAAAAATCCTAAAATAACACTAAAAAAATCGAATTTTTTTAAAGGAATATAAAAATTATCAATTGATTTTGACATATTCTCACCCTAAAATACTTGAAAAAACATACTTGAACCCAAAAAACTCGTAATTTCCAGAAAAATCACTCTCTATATATATTTTTTGTGCACTTTTTTGATAAAAAATCAATATTCTGACTTCATTATCTCCGACGTTCTTGCATATGCGATTTTGCTACCAGAGACTTTTTTTCTCGGCTTTGCATCAGCTACAACTTTGCTGTTGACAACTTTTTGCCCAACGCAAAACTTTTCGAGTTATTTTTTAAAAACTGTCAAAAAAACTAAATTTTTTACATTCTCATCACATGAGAAGGTATTAGTTTTGGTCGAATTTTGACTTTTGATAATTTTATGAAATCTTTACGTTTTGAGGTGCCCTGAGTCCGAAAAACATGGTCCGGCGAGTGCGTCTGTCTGTTTGTCTGTCTGTCTGTCTGTCTGTCCGCTGTCTGTCTGTCCGTCTGTAGACGGTAATATGTTGTTCCCACGATAACTTTTGCAAAACTTATCGGATCGATTTTAAATTCAACACACTTAAAGTTGGTGTAAAAAGAAGGCTAAGTTCGTTAACCAGCCATTTTCGTTAAAAACTACAAAAACTACGGTAGTTTCAAATTTTGGAAAATCAATTTTCAAATTTCAGAATTTTTAACTTTATTTTATTTTAGATTAGAAAAATACAAACAACTTTTCTCTATAACATTTTTATAAAACTCAATTTTCAAGTATAGTCTCGTAATGGTCAAAAAAACTTAAAAAAATCCTAAAATAACACTAAAAAATCGAATTTTTTTAAAGGAATACAAAATTAATCAATTGATTTTGACATATTCTCACCCTAAAATACTTGAAAAACATACTTGAACACAAAAAACTCGTAATTTCCAGAAAAATCACTCTCTATATATATTTTTTGTGCACTTTTTTGATAAAAAATCAATATTCTGACTTCATTATCTCCGACGTTCTTGCATATGCGATTTTGCTACCAGAGACTTTTTTCTCGGCTTTGCATCAGCTACAACTTTGCTGTTGACAACTTTTTGCCCAACGCAAAACTTTTCGAGTTATTTTTCAAAAACTGTCAAAAAACTAAATTTTTACATTCTCATCACATGAGAAGGTATTAGTTTTGGTCGAATTTGACTTTTGATAATTTTATGAAATCTTTACGTTTTGAGGTGCCCTGAGTCCGAAAAACATGGTCCGGCGAGTGCGTCTGTCTGTGTGTCTGTCTGTCCGCTGTCTGTCTGTCCGTCTGTAGACGGTAATATGTTGTTCCCACGATAAACTTTTGAAAAACTTATCGGATCGATTTTAAATTCAACACACTTAAAGTTGGTTGTAAAAATGAAGGCTAAGTTCGTTAACCAGCCATTTTCGTTAAAAACTACAAAAACTACGGTAGTTTCAAAATTTTGAAAAATCAATTTTTTCAAATTTCAGAATTTTTAACTTTATTTTATTTTAGATTAGAAAAATACAAACAACTTTTCTCTATAACATTTTTTCATAAAAACTCAATTTTCGAAGTTATAGTCTCTTAAATGGTCAAAAAAAACTTTAAAAAATCCTAAAATAACACTAAAAAATCGAATTTTTTTAAAGGAAATAAAAATTAATCAATTGATTTTAAAATATTCTCACCCTAAAATACTTGAAAAACATACTTGAACACAAAAAACTCGTAATTTCCAGAAAAATCACTCTCTATATATATTTTTTGTGCACTTTTTTGATAAAAAATCAATATTCTGACTTCATTATCTCCGACGTTCTTGCATATGCGATTTTGCTACCAGAGACTTTTTTTCTCGGCTTTGCATCAGCTACAACTTTGCTGTTGACAACTTTTTGCCCAACGCAAAACTTTTCGAGTTATTTTTTAAAAACTGTCAAAAAACTAAATTTTTTACATTCTCATCACATGAGAAGGTATTAGTTTTGGTCGAATTTGACTTTTGATAATTTTATGAAATCTTTACGTTTTGAGGTGCCCTGAGTCCGAAAAAACATGGTCCGGCGAGTGCGTCTGTCTGTGTGTCTGTCTGTCTGTCTGTCTGTCCGCTGTCTGTCTGTCCGTCTGTAGACGGTAATATGTTGTTCCCACGATAACTTTTGAAAAACTTATCGGATCGATTTTAAATTCAACACACTTAAAGTTGGTGTAAAATTGAAGGCTAAGTTCGTTAACCAGCCATTTTCGTTAAAAACTACAAAAACTACGGTAGTTTCAAAATTTTGAAAAATCAATTTTTTCAAATTTCAGAATTTTTAACTTTATTTTATTTTAGATTAGAAAAATACAAACAACTTTTCTTTTAACATTTTTTCATAAAAAACTCAATTTTCGAAGTTATAGTCTCTTAAATGGTCAAAAAAACTTTAAAAATCTTAAAATAACACTAAAAATCGAATTTTTTTAAAGGAATAAAAATTAATCAATTGATTTTGACATATTCTCACCCTAAAATACTTGAAAAACATACTTGAACACAAAAAACTCGTAATTTCCAGAAAAATCACTCTCTATATATATTTTTTGTGCACTTTTTTGATAAAAAATCAATATTCTGACTTCATTATCTCCGACGTTCTTGCATATGCGATTTTGCTACCAGAGACTTTTTTTCTCGGCTTTGCATCAGCTACAACTTTTCTGTTGACAACTTTTGCCCAACGCAAAACTTTTCAAGTTATTTTTTAAAAACTGTCAAAAAACTAAATTTTTTACATTCTCATCACATGAGAAGGTATTAGTTTTGGTCGAATTTTGACTTTTGATAATTTTATGAAATCTTTACGTTTTGAGGTGCCTTGAGTCCGAAAAACATGGTCCAGCGAGTGCGTCTGTCTGTGTGTCTGTCTGTCTGTCTGTCCGCTGTCTGTCTGTCCGTCTGTAGACGGTAATATGTTGTTCCCACGATAACTTTTGAAAAACTTATCGGATCGATTTTAAATTCAACACACTTAAAGTTGGTGTAAAAATGAAGGCTAAGTTCGTTAACCAGCCATTTTCGTTAAAAACTACAAAAACTACGGTAGTTTCAAAATTTTGAAAAATCAATTTTTTCAAATTTCAGAATTTTTAACTTTATTTTATTTTAGATTAGAAAAATACAAACAACTTTTCTCTATAACATTTTTTCATAAAAACTCAATTTTCGAAGTTATAGTCTCTTAAATGGTCAAAAAAACTTTAAAAATCCTAAAATAACACTAAAAATCGAATTTTTTTAAAGGAATAAAAATTAATCAATTGATTTTGACATATTCTTACCCTAAAATACTTGAAAAACATACTTGAACACAAAAAACTCGTAATTTCCAGAAAAATCACTCTCTATATATATTTTTTGTGCACTTTTTTGATAAAAAATCAATATTCTGACTTCATTATCTCCGACGTTCTTGCATATGCGATTTTGCTACCAGAGCCTTTTTTTTCGGCTTTGCATCAGCTACAACTTTTCTGTTGACAACTTTTTGCCCAACGCAAAACTTTTCAAGTTATTTTTTAAAAACTGTCAAAAAACTAAATTTTTTACATTCTCATCACATGAGAAGGTATTAGTTTTGGTCGAATTTTGACTTTTGATAATTTTATGAAATCTTTACGTTTTGAGGTGCCCTGAGTCCGAAAAACATGGTCCAGCGAGTGCGTCTGTCTGTGTGTCTGTCTGTCTGTCTGTCCGCTGTCTGTCTGTCCGTCTGTAGACGGTAATATGTTGTTCCCACGATAACTTTTGAAAAACTTATCGGATCGATTTTAAATTTAACACACTTAAAGTTGGTGTAAAAATGAAGGCTAAGTTCGTTAACCAGCTATTTTCGTTAAAAACTACAAAAATTACGGTAGTTTCAAAATTTTGAAAAATTAATTTTTTCAAATTTCAGAATTTTTAACTTTATTTTATTTTAGATTAGAAAAATACAAACAACTTTTCTCTATAACATTTTTTCATAAAAACTCAATTTTCGAAGTTATAGTCTCTTAAATGGTCAAAAAAACTTTAAAAATCCTAAAATAACACTAAAAATCGAATTTTTTTAAAGGAATAAAAATTAATCAATTGATTTTGACATATTCTCACCCTAAAATACTTGAAAAACATACTTGAACACAAAAAACTCGTAATTTCCAGAAAAATCACTCACTATATATATTTTTTGTGCACTTTTTTGATAAAAAATCAATATTCTGACTTCATTATCTCCGACGTTCTTGCATATGCGATTTTGCTACCAGAGACTTTTTTTCTCGGCTTTGCATCAGCTACAACTTTGCTGTTGACAACTTATTGCCCAACGCAAAACTTTTCGAGTTATTTTTTAAAAACTGTCAAAAAACTAAATTTTTTACATTCTCATCACATGAGAAGGTATTAGTTTTGGTCGAATTTTGACTTTTGATAATTTTATGAAATCTTTACGTTTTGAGGTGCCCTGAGTCCGAAAAACATGGTCCGGCGTGTGCGTCTGTCTGTGTGTCTGTCTGTCTGTCTGTCTGTCCGCTGTCTGTCTGTCCGTCTGTAGACGGTAATATGTTGTTCCCACGATAACTTTTGAAAAACTTATCGGATCGATTTTAAATTCAACACACTTAAAGTTGGTGTAAAAATGAAGGCTAAGTTCGTTAACCAGCCATTTTCGTTAAAAACTACAAAAACTACGGTAGTTTCAAAATTTTGAAAAATCAATTTTTTCAAATTTCAGAATTTTTAACTTTATTTTATTTTAGATTAGAAAAATACAAACAACTTTTCTCTATAACATTTTTTCATAAAAACTCAATTTTCGAAATTATAGTCTCTTAAATGGTCAAAAAAACTTTAAAAATCCTAAAAGAACACTAAAATTCGAATTTTTTTAAAGAAATAAAAATTAATCAATTGATTTTGACATATTCTCACCCTAAAATACTTGAAAAACATACTTGAACACAAAAAACTCGTAATTTCCAGAAAAATCACTCTCTATATATATTTTTTGTGCACTTTTTTGATAAAAAATCAATATTCTGACTTCATTATCTCCGACGTTCTTGCATATGCGATTTTGCTACCAGAGACTTTTTTTCTCGGCTTTGCATCAGCTACAACTTTTCTGTTGACAACTTTTTGCCCAACGCAAAACTTTTCAAGTTATTTTTTAAAAACTGTCAAAAAACTAAATTTTTTACATTCTCATCACATGAGAAGGTATTAGTTTTGGTCGAATTTTGACTTTTGATAATTTTATGAAATCTTTACGTTTTGAGGTGCCTTGAGTCCGAAAAACATGGTCCAGCGAGTGCGTCTGTCTGTGTGTCTGTCTGTCTGTCTGTCCGCTGTCTGTCTGTCCGTCTGTAGACGGTAATATGTTGTTCCCACGATAACTTTTGCAAAACTTATCGGATCGATTTTAAATTCAACACACTTAAAGTTGGTGTAAAATTGAAGGCTAAGTTCGTTAACCAGCCATTTTCGTTAAAAACTACAAAAACTACGGTAGTTTCAAAATTTTGAAAAATCAATTTTTTCAAATTTCAGAATTTTTAACTTTATTTTATTTTAGATTAGAAAAATACAAACAACTTTTCTCTATAACATTTTTTCATAAAAACTCAATTTTCGAAGTTATAGTCTCTTAAATGGTCAAAAAAACTTTAAAAATCCTAAAATAACACTAAAAATCGAATTTTTTTAAAGGAATAAAAATTAATCAATTGATTTTGACATATTCTTACCCTAAAATACTTGAAAAACATACTTGAACACAAAAAACTCGTAATTTCCAGAAAAATCACTCTCTATATATATTTTTTGTGCACTTTTTTGATAAAAAATCAATATTCTGACTTCATTATCTCCGACGTTCTTGCATATGCGATTTTGCTACCAGAGCCTTTTTTTTCGGCTTTGCATCAGCTACAACTTTTCTGTTGACAACTTTTTGCCCAACGCAAAACTTTTCAAGTTATTTTTTAAAAACTGTCAAAAAACTAAATTTTTTACATTCTCATCACATGAGAAGGTATTAGTTTTGGTCGAATTTTGACTTTTGATAATTTTATGAAATCTTTACGTTTTGAGGTGCCCTGAGTCCGAAAAACATGGTCCAGCGAGTGCGTCTGTCTGTGTGTCTGTCTGTCTGTCTGTCCGCTGTCTGTCTGTCCGTCTGTAGACGGTAATATGTTGTTCCCACGATAACTTTTGAAAAACTTATCGGATCGATTTTAAATTTAACACACTTAAAGTTGGTGTAAAAATGAAGGCTAAGTTCGTTAACCAGCCATTTTCGTTAAAAACTACAAAAACTACGGTAGTTTCAAAATTTTGAAAAATTAATTTTTTCAAATTTCAGAATTTTTAACTTTATTTTATTTTAGATTAGAAAAATACAAACAACTTTTCTCTATAACATTTTTTCATAAAAACTCAATTTTCGAAGTTATAGTCTCTTAAATGGTCAAAAAAACTTTAAAAATCCTAAAATAACACTAAAAATCGAATTTTTTTAAAGGAATAAAAATTAATCAATTGATTTTGACATATTCTCACCCTAAAATACTTGAAAAACATACTTGAACACAAAAAACTCGTAATTTCCAGAAAAATCACTCACTATATATATTTTTTGTGCACTTTTTTGATAAAAAATCAATATTCTGACTTCATTATCTCCGACGTTCTTGCATATGCGATTTTGCTACCAGAGACTTTTTTTCTCGGCTTTGCATCAGCTACAACTTTGCTGTTGACAACTTATTGCCCAACGCAAAACTTTTCGAGTTATTTTTTAAAAACTGTCAAAAAACTAAATTTTTTACATTCTCATCACATGAGAAGGTATTAGTTTTGGTCGAATTTTGACTTTTGATAATTTTATGAAATCTTTACGTTTTGAGGTGCCCTGAGTCCGAAAAACATGGTCCGGCGTGTGCGTCTGTCTGTGTGTCTGTCTGTCTGTCTGTCTGTCCGCTGTCTGTCTGTCCGTCTGTAGACGGTAATATGTTGTTCCCACGATAACTTTTGAAAAACTTATCGGATCGATTTTAAATTCAACACACTTAAAGTTGGTGTAAAAATGAAGGCTAAGTTCGTTAACCAGCCATTTTCGTTAAAAGCTACAAAAACTACGGTAGTTTCAAAATTTTGAAAAATCAATTTTTTCAAATTTCAGAATTTTTAACTTTATTTTATTTTAGATTAGAAAAATACAAACAACTTTTCTCTATAACATTTTTTCATAAAAACTCAATTTTCGAAGTTATAGTCTCTTAAATGGTCAAAAAAACTTTAAAAATCCTAAAATAACACTAAAAATCGAATTTTTTTAAAGGAATAAAAATTAATCAATTGATTTTGACATATTCTCACCCTAAAATACTTGAAAAACATACTTGAACACAAAAAACTCGTAATTTCCAGAAAAATCACTCTCTATATATATTTTTTGTGCACTTTTTTGATAAAAAATCAATATTCTGACTTCATTATCTCCGACGTTCTTGCATATGCGATTTTGCAACCAGAGACTTTTTTTCTCGGCTTTGCATCAGCTACAACTTTGCTGTTGACAACTTTTTGCCTAACGCAAAACTTTTCGAGTTATTTTTTAAAAACTGTCAAAAAACTAAATTTTTTACATTCTCATCACATGAGAAGGTATTAGTTTTGGTCGAATTTTGACTTTTGATAATTTTATGAAATCTTTACGTTTTGAGGTGCCCTGAGTCCGAAAAACATGGTCCAGCGAGTGCGTCTGTCTGTGTGTCTGTCTGTCTGTCTGTCTGTCTGTCCGCTGTCTGTCTGTCCGTCTGTAGACGGTAATATGTTGTTCCCACGATAACTTTTGAAAAACTTATCGGATCGATTTTAAATTCAACACACTTAAAGTTGGTGTAAAAATGAAGGCTAAGTTCGTTAACCAGCCATTTTCGTTAAAAACTACAAAAACTACGGTAGTTTCAAAATTTTGAAAAAATCAATTTTTTCAAATTTCAGAATTTTTAACTTTATTTTATTTTAGATTAGAAAAATACAAACAACTTTTCTCTATAACATTTTTTCATAAAAACTCAATTTTCGAAGTTATAGTCTCTTAAATGGTCAAAAAAACTTTAAAAATCCTAAAATAACACTAAAAATCGAATTTTTTTAAAGGAATAAAAATTAATCAATTGATTTTGACATATTCTCACCCTAAAATACTTGAAAAACATACTTGAACACAAAAAACTCGTAATTTCCAGAAAAACACTCTCTATATATATTTTTTGTGCACTTTTTTGATAAAAAATCAATATTCTGACTTCATTATCTCCGACGTTCTTGCATATGCGATTTTGCTACCAGAGACTTTTTTCTCGGCTTTGCATCAGCTACAACTTTGCTGTTGACAACTTTTTGCCTAACGCAAAACTTTTCGAGTTATTTTTTAAAAACTGTCAAAAAACTAAATTTTTTACATTCTCATCACATGGGAAGGTATTAGTTTTGGTCGAATTTTGACTTTTGATAATTTTATGAAATCTTTACGTTTTGAGGTGCCCTGAGTCCGAAAAACATGGTCCGGCGAGTGCGTCTGTCTGTGTGTCTGTCTGTCTGTCTGTCTGTCTGTCCGCTGTCTGTCTGTCCGTCTGTAGACGGTAATATGTTGTTCCCACGATAACTTTTGCAAAACTTATCGGATCGATTTTAAATTCAACACACTTAAAGTTGGTGTAAAATTGAAGGCTAAGTTCGTTAACCAGCCATTTTCGTTAAAAACTACAAAAACTACGGTAGTTTCAAAATTTTGAAAAATCAATTTTTTCAAATTTCAGAATTTTTAACTTTATTTTATTTTAGATTAGAAAAATACAAACAACTTTTCTCTATAACATTTTTTCATAAAAACTCAATTTTCGAAGTTATAGTCTCTTAAATGGTCAAAAAAACTTTAAAAATCCTAAAATAACACTAAAAATCGAATTTTTTTAAAGGAATAAAAATTAATCAATTGATTTTGACATATTCTCACCCTAAAATACTTGAAAAACATACTTGAACACAAAAAACTCGTAATTTCCAGAAAAATCACTCTCTATATATATTTTTTGTGCACTTTTTTGATAAAAAATCAATATTCTGACTTCATTATCTCCGACGTTCTTGCATATGCGATTTTGCTACCAGAGACTTTTTTTCTCGGCTTTGCATCAGCTACAACTTTTCTGTTGACAACTTTTTGCCCAACGCAAAACTTTTCAAGTTATTTTTTAAAAACTGTCAAAAAACTAAATTTTTTACATTCTCATCACATGAGAAGGTATTAGTTTTGGTCGAATTTTGACTTTTGATAATTTTATGAAATCTTTACGTTTTGAGGTGCCCTAAGTCCGAAAAACATGGTCCAGCGAGTGCGTCTGTCTGTGTGTCTGTCTGTCTGTCTGTCCGCTGTCTGTCTGTCCGTCTGTAGACGGTAATATGTTGTTCCCACGATAACTTTTGAAAAACTTATCGGATCGATTTTAAATTCAACACACTTAAAGTTGGTGTAAAAATGAAGGCTAAGTTCGTTAACCAGCCATTTTCGTTAAAAACTACAAAAACTACGGTAGTTTCAAAATTTTGAAAAATTAATTTTTTCAAATTTCAGAATTTTTAACTTTATTTTATTTTAGATTAGAAAAATACAAACAACTTTTCTTTATAACATTTTTTCATAAAAACTCAATTTTCGAAGTTATAGTCTCTTAAATGGTCAAAAAAACTTTAAAAATCCTAAAATAACACTAAAAATCGAATTTTTTTAAAGGAATAAAAATTAATCAATTGATTTTGACATATTCTCACCCTAAAATACTTGAAAAACATACTTGAACACAAAAAACTCGTAATTTCCAGAAAAATCACTCACTATATATATTTTTTGTGCACTTTTTTGATAAAAAATCAATATTCTGACTTCATTATCTCCGACGTTCTTGCATATGCGATTTTGCTACCAGAGACTTTTTTTCTCGGCTTTGCATCAGCTACAACTTTGCTGTTGACAACTTATTGCCCAACGCAAAACTTTTCGAGTTATTTTTTAAAAACTGTCAAAAAACTAAATTTTTTACATTCTCATCACATGAGAAGGTATTAGTTTTGGTCGAATTTTGACTTTTGATAATTTTATGAAATCTTTACGTTTTGAGGTGCCCTGAGTCCGAAAAACATGGTCCGGCGTGTGCGTCTGTCTGTGTGTCTGTCTGTCTGTCTGTCTGTCTGTCCGCTGTCTGTCTGTCCGTCTGTAGACTGTAAAATGTTGTTCCCACGATAACTTTTGAAAAACTTATCGGATCGATTTTAAATTAAACACACTTAAAGTTGGTGTAAAAATGAAGGCTAAGTTCGTTAACCAGCCATTTTCGTTAAAAACTACAAAAACTACGGTAGTTTCAAAATTTTGAAAAATCAATTTTTTCAAATTTCAGAATTTTTAACTTTATTTTATTTTAGATTAGAAAAATACAAACAACTTTTCTCTATAACATTTTTTCATAAAAACTCAATTTTCGAAGTTATATTCTCTTAAATGGTCAAAAAAACTTTAAAAATCCTAAAATAACACTAAAAATCGAATTTTTTTAAAGGAATAAAAATTAATCAATTGATTTTGACATATTCTCACCCTAAAATACTTGAAAAACATACTTGAACACAAAAAACTCGTAATTTCCAGAAAAATCACTCTCTATATATATTTTTTGTGCACTTTTTTGATAAAAAATCAATATTCTGACTTCATTATCTCCGACGTTCTTGCATATGCGATTTTGCTACCAGAGACTTTTTTTCTCGGCTTTGCATCAGCTACAACTTTGCTGTTGACAACTTTTTGCCTAACGCAAAACTTTTCGAGTTATTTTTTAAAAACTGTCAAAAAACTAAATTTTTTACATTCTCATCACATGAGAAGGTATTAGTTTTGGTCGAATTTTGACTTTTGATAATTTTATGAAATCTTTACGTTTTGAGGTGCCCTGAGTCCGAAAAACATGGTCCGGCGAGTGCGTCTGTCTGTGTGTCTGTCTGTCTGTCTGTCTGTCTGTCCGCTGTCTGTCTGTCCGTCTGTAGACGGTAATATGTTGTTCCCACGATAACTTTTGAAAAACTTATCGGATCGATTTTAAATTCAACACACTTAAAGTTGGTGTAAAAATGAAGGCTAAGTTCGTTAACCAGCCATGTTACAAACCGGAAAATAAAAAAAGATTTCTTTCTTTTGTTTGGGCTTTTGAGATGGCCCTTATTATTTCTGAATTTGGGGAGGCACCAAGCTGCCAAATTCCCTTGGGAATTTGTTTGAAATTGTAGGTTCGTTTATCCACTTTTAAAAGTTAAGCACTGCTTCAATTGACGATTCTATTGTGTTTTAGTTGAAGTAGGTGTGAAAGGTAAGTATAGTTGAGACAGAGTTAGTTAAGAAAGTTTATTAAGGATAATAATAATTCGTTAGAACGATACAGATTCTTTTACTTACAACTACTGACGGTAGCGATGATACCACAGTTGCCGTCGGGCAGAAACAATTTCGTCGTTGCACACACACAACTCTTAATTATCAGGTTATTATAGTTTGTTTAAATTCGAGCACTTTTCTTTATTAGAGGTTAACTTTTGATAATTAATACATTGAGTTTTGGGTGCAAAGAGCTTTTCTCAAATTCTTTCGTCAGCACTATCAGAATGCGCTTAGCAGAATTACAGAGAAAAATTTCGCGGGCCGTTGGTTTTGAACGGTGCAGGTGCCACACGCACGGGCTGACCGGTTACGGGAACAAGTTGGTTTACTTCGGTTTTGCACCTTAATTAACTAACTTTTCAAAAACAATCCTCGCAGGACTCCGTCGGTTAAGAGATTCTATTAGAATTTTTCGTCCGCCTTTCGCGTTACTTTTAGAAGTTGTCGCGGGGGTCCGACGCGCAGACGGGCTTAGTCGCGGCGTTCTTGATCTCGTCACACCTTGCCAGGTCAAGACCAGTAGAGGTGTTACTTAGGAGAAACAAGAAGTTGTACTGCTCGGATTAAAAGATTTTGACTAGCCTCTAGTCCTTGCTTCTTTCCAAGGTGGGGTGATTAGGTGATAATGGGTCCTAAGGTAGGGAGTAGGATTCGCGGCCCATTGGTCAGTGCGTTTTGCTGATCTTTTTGATTCTCACGGTAGCTCCGTGAGAACGGGAAAGAGTAAACTTGATCCTTTTCTGGAATAATAATTCCATTATCAATAATTATTATATTTTTTTTTAACTATTGTTAATAACTATATTCACACCACCATAACCAAATAAAGGGTAATTTATTATACCATGGTGGTTGATGTTGTTTGTTATGATGCAGCAATTCAACTTGTAGGCCGGGGGAAAAGGGAAGGTTCCGTTGAGCAAGAAGCAAGGAGTAGAGGCGAGTATAGGCGTACGTGTGAGTTTGTAGCGGAGGGAGACCTGCGAGAGTGTTGATGTCTATAGCCTAGAGTTACAATGGTGCGAGTTCTTAAAACTGTGAAGGTATTGGTACCTTCGTCCCGCAAGTACCAACCCGTGTGCGTCACCGTCTACACATATGCGCATTTTCTTGATGCGTCTTCCATCATGATTTAAAATTCTTGCAGCGCTGCCGAAAGAGAAAAGAAAGAAGGAGAAGAAACTCTTCCTCCCTACCATTACAACAATGTTGTTTATTATTATTGCAACAATGATGTTTATCGCCGTATGGCTTCGCAACATTGCTGCAACGTTGCTTATTTTATTACAGCAGCGATGTTGTTTCCAATTCATTGCTTTAAGAGAGTAATTTTTTTTTGAACAATTAATTGATATATTATTTTAGTTGGCTCTTTCGTGAGCTCGGTAGAGAAATATTTTGCTGACAGAGTCAGGCTTATCAGGGTGTCGGGTGTCCAACATCAAGGCCCTGCTATGTGGTAGCAAGCCTTGATGCTGGAAATAATTTTGAAAATAATTATTTAAACGGTGTTGCCAGATCAAGCCGGAAAGTATATTACAATCCACCGCGAAAATTCCGTAATTTTGTCCCCAAAATTCAACAATTCTAACGTAGCTGCAACACATATGTCTCTCTTCATTTGTTGTATGAATATTTCCATTCGCATATTAAGGAAGAAGAATTCCCTCTCTCTCTCTAATGGTTCAATAGATTTCAAAGAAAAATGCTCGAATTCCAATTAAGAATTGTTAATTTTATCCAAATCAACTTATTTGGATAGCAAAATTCTCATTGGGACTTGATTATTTTAACCTGTTATTTACAAAAGATCAATTTCCCGAAAATAATCAGGGTAGAATACTGGTTGTGGCCACTTTAAACGGTTCGTCTTTGTCATTAAGAAAATAAATTTATTAAAGCACTAGATTTCCTGATTATTATATTTATCCCTTTTTTTTTTAAGATAACAGAGTGTCGTCTACTTATTTCGGAATTCTATAAATATATCTATAATCCACTCGTAAGTTCAGAATAGTTTTGTAATATTGACTTTAATAATAAAAAAAAATAGCCACAACTGTACAGTGGTTACAAACGGCACATCCATCCCAAATTAAACAAAGAATTCCCTTGAATTTGTAGAGACTAATCTTGTCCTTTGTATCTTTGTGGACAAAATATTGCAAAATTTGCATTCAATTTTATTCAAAGTTTTAAGCATGTGTTTATTATATATATATAAAATTTTTTTTTTTTAATAAAATTGTAATTGTAATTTCGAACTAAGGAACGTGAATATCTTAGAATGTGTCCTTTATTTTAATTCGGTTATTTATCAATTATTAAGTTAACGAACTTCGAAAATTCTGCGTTTGTTAGAAAGTTTCTTAAATTAAATTCTTTAACCAATTTAATTATTTTCCGATGAATTTCACAAAATTCTGTCACTTGAATGACCCCCCTTTTTAACAAACTAAATAAGAATTCTCGCCTTTGTGTAATTTGATGAAAGTTCCCGGTTTGACATAGAATTTCCGGTCAAGTCAATTTTCGCCGATCATCCAATCAATAGTCACCGGAATTTTCAATCACGAATATTTGGAATCTCAGTTATCTCCAACAGACCAATTCCGTCTTAGGGAGTACAAAAAAGACAAGAGAAACTTCCTCATGGTAAAATTCGGCCGAAGTTAATATAATTTAACAAAATTATTTTCCAGGTGTTCTTTACTGTAAATAGAAAGGCACAGATCTAGTGCCGACCTCGGCATCACATCGGCATGGTTCGTTTTAATACCGAAAATCAGCCCCAACCTAGAACCCTTCCTTTACAGTCTTCCCTTTTTATTTTAATTAATCATCGAGCGCAAAGCTTACTTAGATTATCACAGTTCATTTAGCGTAGCATTTGACTCGCCATACATCACATGTGGCAACCCAGCATACTGCGTAGAGTTATGGTCACATGATCAAGTCCCCGGGGACGCGGGATATCGGTTCCAGTCTCATTGTCGCTGATATCGGAGTAGGTTGGTGCAATAAGTGAAAAAAAAAGTTTCTTTGTCGTCCGGGCGCTTAGTGTTTGTGTGAGGAAGAGAGGAAAAAAAAAAAAAAAGTGGTGCAAAGTGATTCCCTTTTTTATTTGTGATGTCCCTACCAGATTTCGACAAGGGCGGCAGGGAGGAATTCCATACCCTCACGGCCTTTTCTGATTCAGCATCAGAACCCGCTGATCTGGAGGATTATTTGGACACTCTTTGGAGAGTTCGAGAGTTTTTCAGGATTTACCCGGAGGAGGACCAAAAACTCAGGAGAGGGAGGTTTATGAAACGTATCTGGGTGCCGGATAATCTTGATGGGGAAATCGCAGGGGAAGATGCGGCTTGCGGTGATGATACCCCGCATTCCGGTACCGGCTCGGAGGAGAAAATCTGCAGGAAAGAGGAATGGGCCCAACGAGGCCCTCCACTCCCTGCAGTGATTCGCCTACTAAAGTACAACGCCGCCCTTCAATCCTTTTGCATTCTAGGAGCATTGAATTCCACTCGAGGGTGAGTAAGGTTTTTAATTACAATTCGGGGTTGCTACAAATTTTTAATCGTTATTCTCCTGACCTCCAGATAGTATATATAATATAAAAAGATTTTTTTTTTACAAAAAATTATTTCGTTGAAAAATTCTTTTATTTATCTAGAAGTTTATTAAATTATAAGCGAATAATATTTTGATTTCGAGAAAGGAGAAAAAAAAATATTCATATATTCAGAGAAATTTATTTAAATATTTTGAGGGAAAATTTGTATAAATATTGCAAAAATATTCAAATGTTTTAAAATTGTTTAAACAGGAAAAAAAAATTCAAATATTACAAATATTATTTGAAAACTTAAATGAAGATTCTTAACAAGAGACGTTAAAATTAAGGCTAAGTTTTGAAACAAAATAATTTCATTTTAAAATTATTTAAAGATTGAAAGCAAACGTAGTAAAATGTAAAGTATAGAAGTAATGAAAATTTGGAATATAATTTAAATATAGAGAATAGCATTTAAATATAAAATATGAAGTCAGAAAAATATTCCAATATTTGCCAACACTTTTGATATTAAAAGAAAATAGGAAAAGAAAAGTAGTTCCCACGTAGGACGAAAGAATATTATATTTTTTTTTTAATTCAATTATTCTTTAAGTTCTTACAAAATTTTGATTGTTTGGAAATTTTCCAAAATTGAAGAACTATTATCCCCTTTTAAGGATTATTTAAAAATGTTTCCAAAAAAAAAATCAATTGTAAGAACTTCTTTATAATTTTCTGAAAATATATTATCTTAAAAGATAATAGAGAGTTACAATTAATAAAATTGAGTTTTTGTATTTTAATCGAATTCTAGAAGAATCTTTTAGAAAATTATTTAAATTTATTGATTCACAGATGAAATTTAGTTTAAAATTGTAGAAGATAATTTTGATTGATGTTTCCTAAATCTATGTTCTTATGTTTCTAATATTTTATCAATAAATTGTATTTAAAGTTGTTTATAAATAACTATTGTATGTATGTAGAAATTAAAAATTGTTTATAAGTACTCTCCAAATATCAATCAGTGAAAAAATATTTGTTAATTTTAATTAGTTACCGACTTCCTGCCTTCCAACTAGCAAACTTCACTAAATTAGTAGAAATGATTATTTATTGGCAAATTTTACCCATTCAAAAGAAAAGTCAGCCACCAAATCGAATTAGTGTTTAAATTTAGAAAGTAAGTAAAAATTTACTTGAAATAAACTTATTGTGGAAAACTTATAAACAGACTTACTTTATTACACTCGATTATAAATAACGAATATTTTGAAAATTAGTATCCAAAAAAAAAAGTTTTGGGCCAGGGAAATTGATAAACTAAAACCTGTGACCACCCTGTATATTATATTGAAATAAAATCATTTTTAAACGAACTCTACACGTGATACGATAAAATTTTAATTATATGCACAAATTGTATAAACAAATAAATTTTGTAGGTTTTAAATATATATATATATTTTTTTTTAATATTTGTTTTGTCCGAAAATTTATTAATAAAATTTCAAGTTTTTAAATGTTATAATGATTATATTTTTTTTTTATACTGCATTTCTTTGGATGAACTTTTTTAAATGGCTGTAACGCTCTGATATAATAGAAAACTCTATTTTCCTATTGTTCATGTGATGTAAATAATTTTAAAATTATCTTAATATTTTAGTTATTTTCTACCAAGGAATCCAGAACTGTAAAAATTTATAAGAATTTAGCTCATTTTAATTTGTTGTTTGGTATATATATTTTTTTTTTATTTTTAAATGGAATCCTTTATGTCAAAAGGATAGTTTCCTAGTTGTTTGACGTTCGTAAACCTGTCAAATTAAAATTTAATCACCTTTCAAATAATGCAAAGGTCATATGCACAATTTTACAATAATTATTTATTCCTAAAATAATATTGGATAATTTATTTATCAATGATATGTGATAATAATAAAATAGAATTATTGTAATGGAATAACAATGTATAATATTTAAATAACCTATTAACAATTTTGGGTAATTATAATAGTTATTTATATAATCGAAGACTATAATGTAATTTATTAAAATGTAGAATTTAATGAGTCATAATATCTCTTCTCTCTTTTTTTTTTAACATAAAAATTGACATTTTCCATATCTCGATTAATTTGATAGAATCAATTCACTAATAATTGTTAGCCATTTTTCACAATGAAAATTAGCACTTTACTTATCAATTAAAATAATTAAATGATTTTATTCTACTGAATTTATGCAATGGCTGAAATAATTTCATCTCTGATACCTTTTTCTTGAAATGTGTAACATTTTCTTTTGTTTCTAGTAATCACCTACATTGATTCGAAATTATTAACCTAAATAACCGTCAAATTAGTAATTCAAGTTTAAATTTAATTATTTGATAAATCAGGGTTGCCACAAGACTTTAATTTTGTTTTTCCCTGACTTTTTCTGATTCTGAAGAACATCAATAACTTCCCTTTCTTTTTAAATAAATATTTCATCATTATTATTATTTTCTATAGAAATCAAGATTCTCAAATTCCATAACTTATTAGAATATCATTATAGAACATGACGAATCGAGCACTCCGAGTCTTTGACTCGGAGTGATCGATCCCCCTATGCTCCGCAATAACCCCAGGATGCCAGAGTGATAAAATCATTATTTCTAATCATAAGAATATTGTAACTATAAATTCAAATTTTCAAAGATTTTAATTTTAACCTCTTTTAAAATTCAACCATTTCTCAAAATTCATGCTATAATGCTTTCAATATTCAATTATAATTTAAATTTTTAAGTGGAAAAAAAAATTGTTTTTTTTTTATTAGCAAATTTCCCGAGAATTCAACTATTTAAATACAAAATAAATATTCTATTCAATAATTCCATGCTTCTTAAAATTGAATTTCATGAAGAATTTTATCAAAAAAAAAATTAGTAACAATAGAATTCTTTTGGAGAACTTTATTAATTAGTAGATATTAAAATAATTAAAAAAAAATATTTTTTTTTATCAGAATTTTCAAAATAATTAAACTCCCGTAATCAGTTCTTTCAAAATTTCTATTTTAAATTCAAACGAACAAACACAAAATTCAGAATTCTCTTATAAATTTTTAGAAATAAAAAAAATTCTTTTTCTTTTTGGTATAGAATCCCTGACCTTTCCTTGAATTCCCTGACTTGTGGCAATTCTGTATATTAGTTCTTAATAGTTTATTCTATGCTTTATACATAATGTTGAAGCTTCTAGCAGTCAGACAATTACAAGGGAAAGAAAAAGAAGAAAAGAAATTGCCTTCCCTTTCCTTTAATAATCAAAAGTTGGAAACAGAACTAGAACACATATATGTGTACTCTAAACTCGAATGGGAGAAGTGCTCTTCTCTCGGTGGTACCAGGAGTATCGGTGGGACGAGGCTACCCAGCAGCATTTATGTCGCGGCTTCTGGGCCATGGTAAGTGTAGGAATAACTTCATAATTGACAAGAGATTTAATGTGGACCCAGGGGAGGGCATCTCTTCCGAATAGTTATGATTGCTTATTAATTTTAGAAGGATTTCGTTAACCTGACGGAGGTGAAAGAGGGGCGAGAATCTACCCGACTTATTCAGGGTAAATGGCGCGGCAAGGATAGCAACATTTACTGGTAAGAGCTCAGGATAATTTCAGGCCTCGAACTACCTCCGGCATTAAAATTACGTACCTTAGGGGCAAAAGTGAAAAGTTAGGCGTCAATAAGGGCCAAATTTGTCTTTCTTTGTTCAAATCTGAATTAAAATAGTGTCATTAGTGTCAAAAAAAAAAAAATTTTTTTTAATAGTTGAAAATGTCAAAAGTGTTAAATGTCGTGAGTGGGAGGCCTGCATATTTTGTTAAAAATTTTATTTTCAAATTACATTATCATTTTCAGTATGAAAATTATTTATTCATAAAACAAACATTATAAGGATTAAATCTGCTTAACTATTTAAATAGAATTGTTCTAATGAAGTATAGAATCCCCGTTACTCAGAAGTACGTATTCACGTGCCTTAAGGATTCAATTGAATTACGTACTTTTCCTTAATTTAGGTACTTAGTTCGAGGACTGTAACTTGTTCTAGGCTAATCGATTCATTCTGGTTTCTGAATCGGGACGAAACTTTTCTCTTTTGTTTTTCTTTTAGTTCAATGAGCTCGCTCCCAGGGGTGCCTCCTGCTACTGGGTACCAGCCCTTTAATAGGATATTACGACTTACGTTTCTCCAAGCGTTCTTTTGGAGCCGTGAGGGGAGGCCGCAGGGGCGCTGTCGGTGGGCATTGGTAAGGACTCAAGATGTTCTTGAAAGTCAACGTCTTATTTGGATTATTTAGACCCACCTTTCCTTTTCCGATTTCTCCCCTTTTTGTTTTACTGAATTTATTATATTAAGGAATTTCGCGAAGGGGAATTTACACAGGGAGTCAAGTGTACACTATTTTTACTGGTAATTCCCTTAGAATTTTGTAACAAATTTTTATTAAAAAAAATTTTCTGTTGGAAATTTTCCGAAATTGAAGAAGTATATTATTTTTTTTTTAAGCTATGGTAGAATATATTTATATTCCCCTTTTTTTCTTTTAGTCCTTTAACGTGGAACCAGATGAGGCAGTGGCAGGAGGTCGACTCTAATGGACTGCTCAGGAAAGGGCCGTGGACCGTGGGAGGGAGATGATCGAGACCCTTTAGAAGTGCCTAATTAATTATGCATAAGGGAAAAATTTTATATAGCATCCATCTTTTTTTAAATTTTTATATGTACTTAATACACCGGTGAGAGAAATCCCTTTTTGTATAACCTTATGATTGCTCCTGTTACTGTTCCATCTTTTGGTTTTCTTTATTTTTCTATTCTTTAATAAATTCACCATATTTTCCTAACGCTTGCTGTTTTATTCTGTAATTTTTTTTTTATTACTCCCCTGTTTTCTTTATTTTTCTATTCTTTAATAAATTCACCAATATTTTCCTACGCTTGCGGTTTTTATTCTGTAATTTTTTTTTTTATTAATTTACTCCCCCCCTTTTTTTTCGGCTGTACATTGTTTCATAATAGCGTAGTGAATTTGAATATAATAGTGTAGCTGCACACTCGCACCATCCCGAGGAAAAAAAAAATAATAAATTTTCTTTTTAACAAAGGGATGATTATCTCGGTCCGAATCCTCATCCCGCGGCACCGTGGAATGATCATGTAAGTGGCATAAAACTTATTATAAACGCGCCTAATTTTGTTGTCGCACATACGGAATGTTGCCTCGAATCAGATATCTGATTGACAATTTGCATATAACTCTGAGACTGAGTGTGAGTATAGTAATGGCTGGAATGTCAATTATCCCGGGGCCAACTGTGATAATCCCGTTTTTCGATTCCTATATTCGTTCTGAGAGAAATGACAACTCAGTTTATTAGGAGAGCCGCCGACGGTCAGGTACTGACCCAAAACTCCCATAGCTCATGAGTGGGCGTCTATGTATTACAACACATAGACGCCCACTACCGTTGACTACATGGTAGGAGGGAAGTTTGACGATTTTGAGGGCGGCCCAAACGGCTGCATAGTCGGTAAGACCGTGTAAGCCTCCCTCACAAAATTCTTCTTAGTTTTTCTTTTAAAACAGAGATTAAGCCGGACACATCCCGACGGTACTGATATCGTTGGCGGCTATCCATCATTGATAATTCCGTACTCACAATCACTTAGTTCTTAAATCCTATGTTATACAATGGTGCACAGATAAGTGAGAGTTGTCGATGACAAGGCACTGACCCAACACTCCCATAGCTCATGAGTGGGCGTCTATGCGTTGCAATACATAGACGCTCACTACCGTTGACTAAATGGTAGGAGGGAAGTTTGGCGATTCTTGAGGGCGGCCCAAACGGCTGCATAGTCGGTAAGACCGTGTAAGCCTCCCTCACAAAATTCTTCTTAGTTTTTCTTTTAAAACAGAGATTAAGCCGGACACATCCCGACGGTACCGACATCATCGACATCTCTCACTACACACTTTATTAAAAGTATCCTTCTAATTGGTCACCCAATAGGGTAGTTGCTGACACTAAAATTCCTCGATCGACGTTTAAAGGGTTTTCTTTTTTTTTTAAATTATGTTTATTCATTTAGATTTATATTGTTATTACATTATTATTATTACTTTACTTATTAAAAATTTTTTTTTGAATTTTATATAAAATTTCCTTGTTGGTTTTTTTTTTTATTATTATTAGGTTAAAAACCCTTGGTTGTTAAGACTACTTAATTAATTACTTGAAATGATTATTATTTTAATAAGAATTTACTTATCTTGAATAATTATGGGAGCTACCGCGATTCTCATTGTCAGTTGTGATTTGGGCGGTGCTAGCCTTCTCCGGTGATCTTCGGAGTTGTCTTCCGGGATGTCGTTCTTTTGGTGGTGAAAACGCCTGGTGGTGGTCGAAGACTTTCTGTTTCTTTTTGTTGTCATCTTCTGTCGGGACAGGAAAGGTCCAGGATTCCAGTCCTTCAATCAGTCATCTGATCTTCCGTTGCTGAGATTCTTCAAATGTTGCGAGCTTTTTCTCCCTTAGGTTGGTCGATATGCCGGAGGTCGATGCCTTTTCTATTCTCATAGTTGTCTCTCCTCGCTTTGTCGGGGGCGGGGCGATCTCTTTGTACACTGGCTCTTCCTTCTCCTGCTGGCGAACGGGGGGGCTTGGTCTTTCTAGTTTTGAAACTGGTAGTTCAAAACTCTCACTCTTTGTCCTGACGAGCCACATTCGGCTAAATTTAGCTATTCCAGATTGGCATGGAACGCGGCAAATGTACAGCATGAGAATCATGGACAGTAGAACCAGTCCTCCGTATGATCCATATACCAAGGTCCGGTGTTCTCCTCCGAGGTGATGTTGGAGAGATAATTCCTGCAGCTGCTGTTCCAGATCGTCTAGTGTCTTGGAGTTGGCCTCGAAGGTGGAGAGTTCGGGTTCCTTCCCAGAACGGGGGTTAGCAGCAAACGTTATTCCTTTTAGCAGGTGACCGTATCTTGCCAATAATGGCGATAATGTGGTTAAATTTAAATGTAGTTCTGATTCGAAGATAAACTCAGATTCCCCGGCCTGGGCGGTCGTGGCTGGGATGATAGTGTCCTTGGTTTTTAGGGAGCATCCGGGTCCCAGTTTGATGATTCCGGCATTTCTTAACTCAATTTTCACTGGACTAAGGGAGTGGCAAACAATCGTTGCAGTTTCCGGAGCTGCGAAGGAGTAGATCCAGCCGCCAATAGAATTCAGTGGTTTCCAGTAAGATTCTTGTTTGCTGGTAATTCTCACTTCACAAAACCTTAGGGCTTCCGTAGTTGGTTTAATTAAGAGTGAAGCCTCACAGGATGCTCGTTGTTGAAAATCGTAGATGGGGGCACCTTGAAGGCATGCATGGAATGATGTCGTTGACTTACATTGGTCCCAGTCTTGCTCCTTCAGCGGGAGGTATGTTCGTTGATCCTCGTCTATTATCAAATAATCATATTTTGAGTTTACATATGCTCTTCCAGTACCATTTTCGAGCATTTCTTGGGTGGTGGGGAGTGAGTGAAGCTTGAAGGCCTGGTAGTTATATTTTTCCAAGAGGGGAATATCGATGAGAACGTTAAGCTGTTGGTTTTCACAATGGATTGTGACCGTGGAGATATGCATTAGTTCGTCGACGCTGATCCTTGGTCCTGTTAGAGGAAATTTCACGTCCTTGAGGTTGTCTTAAACTTCTCTGAGAATTGGTTCTAGCTGGGCGGAGGTGATGAGCCCAGGATGCAACTGTCCCTTCCTGGCCTCATGAACTGCTTCCAACATGGTAGAGGTTGCCTGAATACTGTGATCGAGTCCTAGTCTCAGGGCCCTGGCTATGGCGAAGGTCAGGTTTCTTCTCTCCATTTCAGCCTTCATCTTGACGAGGTTCTGGGCAGCCAGCGTTTGGAGTTGTTCCTGTAGATGCTGCAGCAGGGAGCCATGTCGCTGTACCTGAGCGTGTAATGAATCAAGCTGTGATCTGACTACATGAGTCTGCTTTCCGACGAGGTGTGATAGGTTAGCTTGGGCTTCGTTCAAGTTTCGGATGGCTGCATTATATCTCTCTCCATCATCGTATGTCATTACACCAATGATTGGTCCTGCAATTTTTCCCAGGAAGCCAAGTAGAGGAACAGCCCGTCTTGTTCGTAGTTGTGAGGTCATTCTTTTAGGTGAGGTTCTTTTGGTATTCTCTAATTCTTCGATTTGGATCCGGAATTGTTTTTGGAGTTCAGAGGCCATTTCCCATCGGTCTTCCCATTGGTATGATTCCATTAAATCCAAACACCATTCTTCTTCAGGTCCACACTGCGCTCCTAGCTTCTTTAGACGCTGCTTTAGATCGTCGAAAAATCGGCACTGCTTTCCGACGTCCAGGAACACGGCAATTCTCCAATTGCTAACCGATCTCCTGACTTCCCCGATGTACTCGAAGTACATACCGCTACTGGATTGGAAAGGGGTGATCTGGTACTGGTCACTTCCTGTAGTCGCATCAGGTTGGCTTAGGGTTCCCTGCCGGGCTTCTGTCGTGATCGGAAGGAAACATAGCAAAGTTAGGACAGCAACTCCCATCATCGTGAATTGGTTGATCATCCGCATTCTAGAACAATATTGAACATTAGTGATTGGAATTATATATGGGCAACCATGACCTTGTCCCTATGTTTTGAAAATCTCGCGCCGTTTTCGTTTTCTAGGACCACGTTATTATTTTCGGTGAATCCTATGATAGTGAAAGGGCCATCTGCTCGTTTATCGAACTTATTTGTTCGAACTTCCTTATAAACATAAATCTTATCCCCTATTTTAGCATTTAAAGGTCTAGTTTTTCTATCGTACGCTTGTTTCGACCTTTCCTTTGATTGAACCAAATATTTAGCTGCGAGGTTTTGCAGTTCGTTCATTCGGGTGATTAGGTCCTTAAGATAAGAGCCATAGGTTTCGACTTCCGGGCCTTGGGGTAATGAGCTGGGTGCTCTTGCCAAATGACCGAACACGAGCTCGTATGGTGTAAAATTTGTAGCTTCATGAACTGAGGTATTATAGTTGAACATGGCAAATGGGAGCAAACGATCCCAATCGTCGAAATCCCTTGCATAATGTTTAATATAATCCGTCAGTTCAATGTGGCTTCTCTCGAGCGCACCATTTGTTTGTGGTCGGTATCCGGAAGTAGTAAGTTGTTTGACGCCAAAAATTTTTTCCAATTTGCGCATCAATGAACTCACGAAACTTGCTCCTCTGTCAGTCAGCACGCATCGTGGTGCTCCGAAGACAGAAAAAAGGTTAGTTGCCACCGCGTGGGCAATTGTTTTAGTCTCGATATTTGGGATTGGGACCGCAATACAATATTTGGAAAAGTTATCCTGCATCGTGAGGATGTGACGATTTCCATTCGGGGTTGTTTGTAGTTTCCCAACCGTATCCAGCGAAACTTTATCAAAAGGCATCGCTGAAGTGTCGGTGATTAACATCGGTTCCCTAGTTCGCGCCCTAACTAGCTTGTTCTCGAAACAGCTTTTACACCCGCGAATGAATTGTGTGACGTCGTCGCGCATTCGTGGCCAATAATATCGTTCTCGAATTCTACGGTACGTTTTGGAAATTCCTTTATGCCCACCGATTAGACTGGAGTGGAATTCGGCAATGATATTACTGCGCAAGCTTTCAGGAGGTACTTCGATTTTTCCGTGGCAAAGGGTGATAGTGACGTCACGGGTTTGCTATCCCTAATCTCTCGGAGGTCAATCTTTTCCGTCGCAATTAGAAGTTTGGCGATTGGACTAGTAGGTTCGCAATCTTCAGAAATGAAATGTGCGTAATTGTCACGTCTGTAGGTCAAAGGTTCGGTCCACTGATTTTGGATAAATTCAAACGGCTTATTATTTTGTGACGAGGGTTCTTGAGGTACACAATCACTATCATTTTCACTTCTGATTTCACTGTCATCATCACTTCCTGATTGGGAAAGGGGAGGATCAATATAGGGTTCTTTAATGTCTAAAAGTGAGTTGCCCGGTAGTACATTATTCGATCGCTCCTTATCGGTTATTTCCTGAATTCGTCTTGGTTTCGAGTTTGCTTTTCTATTGATTAAAGCTTCTTTAGAGGTGTCGAAGTTACTCTTAAATCGAGTAAAGGGGGTTGATTGTGCAAAAGGGGCTATTAGAGTTCCTGAAAGTGATAGGTTTGATGTTTTTGATTGTTCATCCTTCGCTGCTTCGAAGACTTCTGGCATTTCCTTGAATCTAACGATGCTCTTTCTTTTGGGTCCTGGCGGGCAGGTGGTCAATGGAGTTTCTTGGGAATAGGCAGGGGTGTCAGCGGCTGGTCGATATTCGAGAGGATCGTCGGATTTTCTTCCGGATTGATCCTTAGCTCGGCTCTGGTTGTATTTATCCAGAAATTCCTTTACTCTTCTTGAAAGTCCATCGTCATATTCATCAACAGGATCCTGGCTCCTCAAGTAGTCCAAATGCTCTTGATCATCCTCACCATCTGAAACACACTGTCTTCTGGAAGCATGGTCCAATCCTTCATAATCCCAGAATAGGGTGTTGTTCGTGAGATTAGAGTCACCTGCTCCTGCGCCTGTGAATGAGTTGAATTTATTAATGGATTCATTCACTCCCTGGATAAGATGTTGAGTTTCGGTTATAGGATCATCCTTGGGTTGGTCCTCCTGATCACTTGATTCACTGCTGCTGTTGCTGATCCTTCGTTGCCCTTCGATGATTACTTGGTCGGGAGGTAGTTCTTCTGATTCTGACTCAGAAGATGATGATGAATCAGGTTCGGGATCCTTTAATGTTCCTTCTCTTGCCAGTAGATTAGCATTCTCGTTTCCAGGAATTCCTTCATGACCGGGGACGTGTTTCCAGACTACATCCAAAGGTTTCAGAGTCTTGATCAACTTCTCGTAAACCTTTCGATTCTTTACAGGTTTGTTTTCAGTAGTCTTCCAGTCATTCTGCTGCCATCTGGGTACCCACTCTTGGACGCTCTGCACTAGGTATTTGGAATCAGTGTTGATTCTCAATTTTCGAATTCGGTTCGGCCTTACGTAACTGCCTTTTGAGGTTTATTTTAGGTGGGTCAGATCTGACCTCCAGGTTGCTGGGTCTCTTTAAAATAGTTATTTGCCGTTGCTGTCCTTGACTCGTGGATGGTTGTCCAAGATATCCTCCCTTCGCTGCTGGTTTCCTGGTGAGGGTGGGGTCAATAACCTTTTGTTTTGTTCCGGCTTTTGCAGGAAGTCCTGATTTTGATCCTTTAGATTTTAACCCTTCCTTTAGGCTTCCGGTTCGCTCTAATGATTGGGTAGGCCTTTGAAGTAACCTTTTCTTGTCTTTTGGATCGTTAGGATTCACTCGCGCACTTTCTTGTTCTTTACTAGCGGAGGAACGATTAATGGGTAAAGCTCGATAGGCTTTAGGGCTAGGGCTCACATCGTTTAATTGTTTCGACACTTTCGATGTAGCGCCTAGGTTATCCGGATCAGAGGAGGGTAAATCCGACCAGTTGGAATCCGAACCAGCTTTGGGCTCACCTGAATGATCAACAGGATTGTTGGATAGTGCTTCAACAATTCTATTGATTTTTCCAGGTTTGCATTCAAACTTATATTGATAATTCTGCATACGAATCCTCCATCTTTGGATTCGGGCTCCAGGATTCTCAATATAGGTCATCCAGTGAACTGGTTCAAAATCGCAAGCCAAAATAAAATCTCGTCCATAGAGATAGGGTCGGAAATGTTCCATGGCGTATAAAATGCCGAGACACTCCTTTTCTGCCTTCGGGTATTTTTGTTCATTGGCGTTCAGAATTTTGGAATAGTACGCGACAGGCAAATCGATGTTGTCCTTTTCTTGAGTTAAAATTGCACCTACCGCGTACTCGGAGGCATCACACGTCAGTTTAAAAGTCGCGTTAAAGTCTGGATATTGGAGGACCGGTTCCTTACACAAATATCGTCTCAATCGAGAAAAACTATCTTTTTGTGGTTTTTCCCATTTCCACGCTGTGTCCTTTTTTAACAATTCTGTGAGAGGCTTTGCATGTTTTGCGTAGTCTTTTATAAAGCGCCTATAATATCCCGAGAGGCCAAGAAAACTTTTAATGTCTCTTGGTGTTTTTGGTGGGGGAAAGTTTTTAATCGCGATTATTTTATTAGGGTTTGGTTTTACCCCGTCTTCACTAATAATATGTCCCAGGTATGCTACCTCAGTCTTTAGGAATTCGCACTTGTCGGGTTGAAGTTTTAAATTAGCTTCTCTCAGTCTATTGAATAGTCTTCGCGCCCTTCTATCGTGTTCTTCTAAAGTAACTGAGTAGACAATAATATCGTCCAGGTATACGAATGCTTCGGAGTCTTGCATCGTGTTTAGGACACTATTGAGCAACCTTTGAAAAGTAGGGGGCGCGTTTTTTATTCCCATAGGTATTCGCTTATACTCGAAATGTCCGTTTCGCGAGGAGAAGGCAGTTTTATGTCTGTCCTCGGGGTGAGTTTCCACCTGGTGGAAACCGCTCGCTAAATCGAACACGGTAAAGTACCGTGCACTTCCGAGTCGGTCAAATACGTAATTTATACTCGGAAGCGGAAACGCGTCACCTATAATACTGTCGTTTAGGGCCCTATAGTCTACTACGACTCGCCATTTCTTTTCGCCCGATGCATCCATTTTTTTCGGTACTATTAAAAGGGGTGCATTATAAGGGGAGTTAGAATGCCCGATGATACCGCTATCGAATTGTTTCTTTAACTGACTGTCAATTTGATCTAATGCTTCGAACGGGGACCTATACTGTTTTTTGTGTATGACTTTATTGTCTATGGTCGGGATTCTATGTTGTATCAGGTTAGTGCAGGTTAGCATTTCCCCGTTTAGGTGAAATATATCTGCGTAGTCCTCTGCCCACTTAGAAACGATCTTACGCTCTTTAGGAGCTAGGTGGTTCAAAAACAATGCATTTTTTACCTTTATAACTCTATCTGCATAAGTCGGGCACTGTCCGGGGTTAGGGGTGTCATTCTCTGAATCAGTTTGTTCTTCCCCCGGGAATTTACAAAAATCGAATGGAATTAGTTCTTGGGGGGGGATGCGTACATCAATATCTTCCTCGGTGGTGTTAATTGCCATTGCGTGACAGATGCCGTTGTTATTTGTAACAATGGCTTCACCTAGGTAGAGCCCAGTGGGAGTCTCTATTCGAGGAAGATATCCCTGCTTAAGGTCAGAGGTTATGACATCAATGGCCACAGGAGTTCGTGTTCGGGATTGAATACGCAGAATTTGCGTGAAAGGTTTAATTTCAGACCTCAGGGCTTTCCTGGCTTCCAGTGATTCCTTATCAACAAAGGGGATAGGGGTCACTGGGTTAGACACTGTTACCAAGGTATTGTGCCTAAAGGAAATTTGCGCCTGTTCTTTCCGTAAGTATGGTCTTCCGAGTATTCCATGTGTGGAAATAGGAAAGCTATCTCGAACCACATGGAATTCCACAGGGTTGCTGGAAATAGTTAAGCTAACCGTTCCCAGTGTTGTTACCACGTGATTTGTTATCCCGGAAATCTCAATGCACTTGTCTTTGACAAGTGTGAGTTCAGGGTTCAAAACACATAGTTTAACCAGATTCGAATCTGACCCTGGGTCTACAAGAAATTGAACCTTATCATGCTTGAATTCGGGGGCCTGTAGCAAAACTACTGGGGAGTCCTGGGCCGCTGCTCCTGTTGTAGAGAACCGACAGTGTTCTCGGCGAACTGTACATTCCTCGGACGCTGGGGGGTCGGGCTCGCTGTCGCGTCTTGACGACGAGCCGATTGATAGTTTAAATTCCCTTGGGGTGCCGGAGAGGTAGCCCTTGGCGATGTCGCACCAGAGTGATACCCTTGATTTTGTCTGGAATATTGTCCAGGTGTTCGGACTGATTGTTGATTTGGTTGTGGGATTGGCTGTGGTATTGGCTGTTGGAATGTTGGATTAGGGTAGTATGAGGAGTTATGAGATGGAATATTCATCGGGAGTGGGGAAGGGTACGGAAATGGGGGTGGGTATTGAGGCATCATTGACCTGTAGAATTGACCCAATTGCTCAGGGGTGAGATGGAGTACATCTGAGGATCTGTGGTGTGAAGAGGAGGAGGCATGGGACGCAGGTTCCCGTCCTGGATCAGGTCTTCTTTTTCCCCCTGAGTTATGTTGTTCCAATTGTTTAGAGTATGGACTGGGGGGGCGGGGTCTTTCTTCTATCTTATTAATGTGATATGAAGTGGAACGTGGTCTTTCCGAATAATTTTCACGTTCCTCCGCATGGAGCGCATACTCCAAAGCCTCCTCCATGTTGTGGGGATTACGGGCATCCACGAATTTTGATATTTCGGTGGGTAATCCCTTGACAAAAGCGTCGAGCGCGCAGTCTGTAATCGGTTTGAGGATGATATCACATTCTCTCCGCCTAACTTCCCTATTATCGTTTGTTACTTCCTGGAACAATTTATTATATTTTGGTTCCAGGGCATGTCTAGCCCCATTAATCAAAGCTTGGAGCCTATCATGGTAATCGTGCGCGGTTTCAGTTTGTTTTTGTTTTATCGTCACTATATGTTCAAAATACCACTGGTATTTCTTTGTCTGCGCAAATCTTTTTTTTAAATGTTCGAACAACTCGGCTAGTGAGTTAAACTCCTTATGCTCACAGCTAGCATGAGCCTGGCCATCTAACCTACTAAGGACTGCTCGGATATATTCGGGTTCCGCTACGTCGGTGATAAAAATTCCGGCTCGTTTCACTGCCTGCACGAAATCTCGCAGGGGGGGGGGTTTCCCGTCAAATATTGGTATGTCACCTGCGCTTGTGCGTAACGTAAGTCGGTCAATGGCCGAACTTGCGTCCGCACCCGCGGGGTTCATAGTTCCGTTTAGGACGGCATTTCCGGGTGGACCTCCACCCGGACGTCGTTAGTTGTTCCTATCCCGTTCGTTGTTCCTATCCTGTAGATCGCCCGGGTCAGAATCACCGTGATCAGACATGATGTGTGCTGTTAATGTTGAGTAAAGAGATAGACAGAGAGAAATGTATAGAATTAGAAATGAAATCAGTTTTAGGGGAGGAAATTGTTTCTTGAGACGGTGGGCGTCGCCACCGCGGAAAATTCCTGCAGCTTGGCGCAAGGTTGGCTGTGTTCAAGTTTGTATACTTGTTCCCCTTTTTCTAATTCTGTTCTCTATCCTGCATAGCCCTCTTTATGAGTAAAGCTGTGATTTTTGCTTCGAGTTCCTTTTGAACTTCTGGGTGTTTGTCATTAAGGGCTCGGAACTTTATGCATAACCTACAATTTTCACCTTTAGTTATTTTTTCGATAGGTGCTGAGTATGGGGATAAATTCGATTGAGACAGGGGTATAATTTCTTTTTTCTTTAAGAACATTATAGTTTTAGGTCCGTTAATAACTTTTCCACTTTGCTCAAGGATTCGGTAAGCGAAGTAGATTTGTCTTGTTCTTGTGTAATTAAGGCGTGTATAAGGTTAATTTTTTCTTCCAGACATTCTATTTCCAATTGGAGGTGGAAATTGGTTCTCGCTAAATTCGCGCTTTCTCGGGAGTAGAATATTAATAGGGTCCTAATCTTCCGAATGTTTTCTTCGGAATTGTTAAAAAGGATATTTTTCCACTCGGGTGTCATTACTCTTTTCTTATTCGATTTTTAGTTCGTCTAGTTTTTTAGTTAAAAAATCCATAGCATATTTTAGCTGACGTGCCCGTTTTTCGACACTTGAAACTAACTGGGATTGTGTGAAAGTAGCTTGTGAAAGAGTGGCCAGGGAGGTGTTGAGAAAATATGCTTGTTTTTCCAGATCAGCTGATCGTTTTAGTAGCTCTGAATTCTGTTTCACAAGACTTTCGTATCTTTCCCCAATTAAATCTATTCCTTCTGCTAATTCCGACCACTGGTCCTGGGAAAATCCAGTGACTATGGTGCTTCTGCGAGGGAACATGAATTATTTTGGAGGAAGGTTGACCTTGACAGTTTCTATTCTTTGGATTTTGAGCTTATTTCTTGGGGTTATGGAAACAATGTGAGCGGATGTCATGAACGCGAGAGGGATGGATTTCAATTCCGATTGATTTAATAATTCGGGATCCGATATGGGGAATTTAGGACTATATTCTACAAAGTAGTAAAAATCAGACATTTACTCGGCTTAGTCCAATCGTTAGTTTGCATAGGGGTGATTTCGTCTTCGTTCCCGGATTCTGTTTCGAATGTTTTCCCTCATCTCATCGGTAATGGGAATCACTCCGGGGGGTGGGGGAATAAATTCTGGTGGGGGAATAAATTCTGGTTGCCTTGGGAGTAGATAAATCGGGGGGGGAACAATGTCCGGTATTTGTCGTTGATAACACATTCGATAGAAGTTAATCAATAATCATGACATCACTATCGTATTCCAGGGTGGTGTCTGAGTCGTCGTCAGGTTGCGTTGTATTTTGTCGCAGTGCGGGGACTACTCTAATATGATTTTCTTGGGCGTATGCTACGTGTCGTTGTGCTAGTGCTACTTCGACATCCAAATCGATTTCGATAATGGGAATTCGTGGTAGTACTAGAATTGGCTGGGCAGGTTCTGGTTGTCTGACAATGGGTACAACCTTACAAGTAGGTCTTAACTTTATCACGGGCTTGGTGAGGCGGTAATAAATTTCCGATTCTGGTGCCCTATCTGTTCTTAATTCGGTCGATATGTGTCGTTTTCCGGCACGTTTTCCTCTTTTTGATTTTCCTGGGTTAGAGGACATTTCCAAGTGACATTTTAAACCCCCAAAAAAAAAGAAACCTGACGGTGTCAAATTACAGATTCAGCACGGGAGCTCTCCTAGGCGGGACGATTAGTTATCACAACGGCGCTTCCTAGTATAAGGGAAAGAAGAAAATAAATTTCCTTCTTTCCGAATTCCGATAGAATTCTCTAGGATTCGACCGGAAGTTCTCCAATCATGCGGCCTTGTACCCACAACCAGCGATTCTGTTTTGCTAGTCGTTGGGACTAATTTCTACTAATCCCAACAAATACGCATTTAAACACTATCATATATTTTCTTTTCCTTTGGAAATATTAAATGGCAGGATTTTATACGGTCAATTAGAGGATAGCCAAATCGATGCAACTCACTCGCCCAAGTATTGCGGGGGCCACTGGCCAGGTGTGGGAATAGAAAGAATCTACGACCTGGAAACACACCGTTTGGTTTGCGACTTGAAGATATACGAATCCAAGAATATCCACATAGGTGTTATTGATATAATCTGCACTTGGATGACCTAGGATAGGGGAGTGTAATTTTAGAACACTCTCACACACGTAGTTATGTTTATAACAAAAATCTATAGAGACGGTAACTATTTCGCCTTGTAGAATTTCCGAAATAGCAAAGGTACTACCAAAGCGATAGGAATTTTCGGGAATAGTCATTGAAAAAAAAACTAATCAATCTTTTAATTCCCGTTCTTCCAAAGCCACCCTTACACGCCTTTCGATTTCACGACGTTTATTGTTCTTATTAATTTCGGCCTCAGCTTTATTTGAAAGGTGTTCAAAATAATTGGAAAATTCTTTCCAATCATTTAAGGGTTCCTTTTGCTCCTTTTTAATGGGTGCAGAAAGCTTCTTAAAAATTTCCTGTGGAGTACTAATCTCCGCCTTAATTTTCTCTTCCCGTTCTGGAATTCGAACTCTTTTGGGTCTGTCCTTTCTTCGATTTCTTTTTCCTCTTTGTCGGAAATTACCAGGCATTGTCGTTCATTGTTGAAATTAACTTAAGGCAATTTCCTTGAAGTAACAATTAGAATTTCCGTCCTTTAAACAAGGCTATGCAAAAGAATTAACTGTGAAATTTCGGAGCCATGTCATCCAGTGAGCGAATCACGGAGACTTGTCTTCACGGACTAATCACAGAAAATTAAATTCAATTAATTATATTAATAGAATATTCTGCACAGTTTTGTTAACTGACGGGAGTTCACGCCACGTTCAAGGTTTATATGCTATTAGTCGGAATTAGTACTAATCATTAGTAGTGAAGTTTCGGAGACATGTCATCCAGTGAGCGAATCACGGAGACTTGTCATCACGGACTATTCAAAACCAATAAAACGTAAATTAATTATCGTATGTTTTTTTTTTACTATTCCTCCAATAGCAAATTTTTGTATTTATTTAAAGAGGCAACCAACAACAGCGACCAAAGTAGAAAGGGCAGACAGAACCTCAAAAACCAGAACACCCGAAAATTTGGCTATTAGAATCGAAAACAGTAGAACAGAAAAGAAATAGTCAAAAATCATCATGGAAAAATTAAACTATAGTTACCCGTGAGGGGTAGGAACACCAGCGACTAACCAGTGCTCACAAAAGTTTTGTGATAATAAAATAAATTGGTGAAAAGAAAATAAATTGGTGCCACTGGTAACAAGGTTACCAGGTAACGAAGCAGGGCGGTAACGCGTGGATAGATCCCACCGCTGCCACCATCAGCTTGTTACAAACCGGAAAATAAAAAAAGATTTCTTTCTTTTGTTTGGGCTTTTGAGATGGCCCTTATTATTTCTGAATTTGGGGAGGCACCAAGCTGCCAAATTCCCTTGGGAATTTGTTTGAAATTGTAGGTTCGTTTATCCACTTTTAAAAGTTAAGCACCGCTTCAATTGACGATTCTATTGTGTTTTAGTTGAAGTAGGTGTGAAAGGTAAGTATAGTTGAGACAGAGTTAGTTAAGAAAGTTTATTAAGGATAATAATAATTCGTTAGAACGATACAGATTCTTTTACTTACAACTACCGACGGTAGCGATGATACCACAGTTGCCGTCGGGCAGAAACAATTTCGTCGTTGCACACACACAACTCTTAATTATCAGGTTATTATAGTTTGTTTAAATTCGAGCACTTTTCTTTATTAGAGGTTAACTTTTGATAATTAATACATTGAGTTTTGGGTGCAAAGAGCTTTTCTCAAATTCTTTCGTCAGCACTATCAGAATGCGCTTAGCAGAATTACAGAGAAAAATTTCGCGGGCCGTTGGTTTTGAACGGTGCAGGTGCCACACGCACGGGCTGACCGGTTACGGGAACAAGTTGGTTTACTTCGGTTTTGCACCTTAATTAACTAACTTTTCAAAAACAATCCTCGCAGGACTCCGTCGGTTAAGAGATTCTATTAGAATTTTTCGTCCGCCTTTCGCGTTACTTTTAGAAGTTGTCGCGGGGGTCCGACGCGCAGACGGGCTTAGTCGCGGCGTTCTTGATCTCGTCACACCTTGCCAGGTCAAGACCAGTAGAGGTGTTACTTAGGAGAAACAAGAAGTTGTACTGCTCGGATTAAAAGATTTTGACTAGCCTCTAGTCCTTGCTTCTTTCCAAGGTGGGGTGATTAGGTGATAATGGGTCCTAAGGTAGGAAGTAGGATTCGCGGCCCATTGGTCAGTGCGTTTTGCTGATCTTTTTGATTCTCACGGTAGCTCCGTGAGAACGGGAAAGAGTAAACTTGATCCTTTTCTGGAATAATAATTCCATTATCAATAATTATTATATTTTTTTTTTAACTATTGTTAATAACTATATTCACACCACCATAACCAAATAAAGGGTAATTTATTATACCATGGTGGTTGATGTTGTTTTCTCAATTTGTTTAAATATATATATATATTTTTTTTTTTTGAGAAATGTGTATTTTATATTCAAAATTGTCCCTTTCCCTTTACGGATACAGCTATTGAGCTTATGGCCTGTGGTAGCAATTGGCCATTAGTCAAACGCACGTGCGTTTGTTATGATGCAGCAATTCAACTTGTAGGCCGGGGGAAAAGGGAAGGTTCCGTTGAGCAAGAAGCAAGGAGTAGAGGCGAGTATAGGCGTACGTGTGAGTTTGTAGCGGAGGGAGACCTGCGAGAGTGTTGATGTCTATAGCCTAGAGTTACAATGGTGCGAGTTCTTAAAACTGTGAAGGTATTGGTACCTTCGTCCCGCAAGTACCAACCCGTGTGCGTCACCGTCTACACATATGCGCATTTTCTTGATGCGTCTTCCATCATGATTTAAAATTCTTGCAGCGCTGCCGAAAGAGAAAAGAAAGAAGGAGAAGAAACTCTTCCTCCCTACCATTACAACAATGTTGTTTATTATTATTGCAACAATGATGTTTATCGCCGTATGGCTTCGCAACATTGCTGCAACGTTGCTTATTTTATTACAGCAGCGATGTTGTTTCCAATTCATTGCTTTAAGAGAGTAATTTTTTTTTGAACAATTAATTGATATATTATTTTAGTTGGCTCTTTCGTGAGCTCGGTAGAGAAATATTTTGCTGACAGAGTCAGGCTTATCAGGGTGTCGGGTGTCCAACATCAAGGCCCTGCTATGTGGTAGCAAGCCTTGATGCTGGAAATAATTTTGAAAATAATTATTTAAACGGTGTTGCCAGATCAAGCCGGAAAGTATATTACAAGCCATTTTCGTTAAAAACTACAAAAACTACGGTAGTTTCAAAATTTTGAAAAATCAATTTTTTCAAATTTCAGAATTTTTAACTTTATTTTATTTTAGATTAGAAAAATACAAACAACTTTTCTCTATAACATTTTTTCATAAAAACTCAATTTTCGAAGTTATAGTCTCTTAAATGGTCAAAAAAACTTTAAAAATCCTAAAATAACACTAAAAATCAAATTTTTTTAAAGGAATAAAAATTAATCAATTGATTTTGACATATTCTCACCCTAAAATACTTGAAAAACATACTTGAACACAAAAAACTCGTAATTTCCAGAAAAATCACTCTCTATATATATTTTTTGTGCACTTTTTTGATAAAAAATCAATATTCTGACTTCATTATCTCCGACGTTCTTGCATATGCGATTTTGCTACCACAGACTTTTTTTCTCGGCTTTGCATCAGCTACAACTTTGCTGTTGACAACTTTTTGCCCAACGCAAAACTTTTCGAGTTATTTTTTAAAAACTGTCAAAAAACTAAATTTTTTACATTCTCATCACATGAGAAGGTATTAGTTTTGGTCGAATTTTGACTTTTGATAATTTTATGAAATCTTTACGTTTTGAGGTGCCCTGAGTCCGAAAAACATGGTCCGGCGAGTGCGTCTGTCTGTGTGTCTGTCTGTCTGTCTGTCCGCTGTCTGTCTGTCCGTCTGTAGACGGTAATATGTTGTTCCCACGATAACTTTTGAAAAACTTATCGGATCGATTTTAAATTCAACACACTTAAAGTTGGTGTAAAAATGAAGGCTAAGTTCGTTAACCAGCCATTTTCGTTAAAAACTACAAAAACTACGGTAGTTTCAAAATTTTGAAAAATCAATTTTTTCAAATTTCAGAATTTTTAACTTTATTTTATTTTAGATTAGAAAAATACAAACAACTTTTCTCTATAACATTTTTTCATAAAAACTCAATTTTCGAAGTTATAGTCTCTTAAATGGTCAAAAAAACTTTAAAAATCCTAAAATAACACTAAAAATCGAATTTTTTTAAAGGAATAAAAATTAATCAATTGATTTTGACATATTCTCACCCTAAAATACTTGAAAAACATACTTGAACACAAAAAACTCGTAATTTCCAGAAAAATCACTCTCTATATATATTTTTTGTGCACTTTTTTGATAAAAAATCAATATTCTGACTTCATTATCTCCGACGTTCTTGCATATGCGATTTTGCTACCAGAGACTTTTTTTCTCGGCTTTGCATCAGCTACAACTTTGCTGTTGACAACTTTTTGCCCAACGCAAAACTTTTCGAGTTATTTTTTAAAAACTGTCAAAAAACTAAATTTTTTACATTCTCATCACATGAGAAGGTATTAGTTTTGGTCGAATTTTGACTTTTGATAATTTTATGAAATCTTTACGTTTTGAGGTGCCCTGAGTCCGAAAAACATGGTCCGGCGAGTGCGTCTGTCTGTGTGTCTGTCTGTCTGTCTGTCCGCTGTCTGTCTGTCCGTCTGTAGACGGTAATATGTTGTTCCCACGATAACTTTTGAAAAACTTATCGGATCGATTTTAAATTCAACACACTTAAAGTTGGTGTAAAAATGAAGGCTAAGTTCGTTAACCAGCCATTTTCGTTAAAAACTACAAAAACTACGGTAGTTTCAAAATTTTGAAAAATCAATTTTTTCAAATTTCAGAATTTTTAACTTTATTTTATTTTAGATTAGAAAAATACAAACAACTTTTCTCTATAACATTTTTTCATAAAAACTCAATTTTCGAAGTTATAGTCTCTTAAATGGTCAAAAAAACTTTAAAAATCCTAAAATAACACTAAAAATCGAATTTTTTTAAAGGAATAAAAATTAATCAATTGATTTTGACATATTCTCACCCTAAAATACTTGAAAAACATACTTGAACACAAAAAACTCGTAATTTCCAGAAAAATCACTCTCTATATATATTTTTTGTGCACTTTTTTGATAAAAAATCAATATTCTGACTTCATTATCTCCGACGTTCTTGCATATGCGATTTTGCTACCAGAGACTTTTTTTCTCGGCTTTGCATCAGCTACAACTTTGCTGTTGACAACTTTTTGCCCAACGCAAAACTTTTCGAGTTATTTTTTAAAAACTGTCAAAAAACTAAATTTTTTACATTCTCATCACATGAGAAGGTATTAGTTTTGGTCGAATTTTGACTTTTGATAATTTTATGAAATCTTTACGTTTTGAGGTGCCCTGAGTCCGAAAAACATGGTCCGGCGAGTGCGTCTGTCTGTGTGTCTGTCTGTCTGTCTGTCTGTCCGCTGTCTGTCTGTCCGTCTGTAGACGGTAATATGTTGTTCCCACGATAACTTTTGAAAAACTTATCGGATCGATTTTAAATTCAACACACTTAAAGTTGGTGTAAAAATGAAGGCTAAGTTCGTTAACCAGCCATTTTCGTTAAAAACTACAAAAACTACGGTAGTTTCAAAATTTTGAAAAATCAATTTTTTCAAATTTCAGAATTTTTAACTTTATTTTATTTTAGATTAGAAAAATACAAACAACTTTTCTCTATAACATTTTTTCATAAAAACGTCAATTTTCGAAGTTATAGTCTCTTAAATGGTCAAAAAAACTTTAAAAATCCTAAAATAACACTAAAAATCGAATTTTTTTAAAGGAATAAAAATTAATCAATTGATTTTGACATATTCTCACCCTAAAATACTTGAAAAAACATACTTGAACACAAAAAACTCGTAATTTCCAGAAAAATCACTCTCTATATATATTTTTTGTGCACTTTTTTGATAAAAAATCAATATTCTGACTTCATTATCTCCGACGTTCTTGCATATGCGATTTTGCTACCAGAGACTTTTTTTCTCGGCTTTGCATCAGCTACAACTTTGCTGTTGACAACTTTTTGCCCAACGCAAAACTTTTCGAGTTATTTTTTAAAAACTGTCAAAAAACTAAATTTTTTACATTCTCATCACATGAGAAGGTATTAGTTTTGGTCGAATTTTGACTTTTGATAATTTTATGAAATCTTTACGTTTTGAGGTGCCCTGAGTCCGAAAAACATGGTCCGGCGAGTGCGTCTGTCTGTGTGTCTGTCTGTCTGTCTGTCTGTCCGCTGTCTGTCTGTCCGTCTGTAGACGGTAATATGTTGTTCCCACGATAACTTTTGAAAAACTTATCGGATCGATTTTAAATTCAACACACTTAAAGTTGGTGTAAAAATGAAGGCTAAGTTCGTTAACCAGCCATTTTCGTTAAAAACTACAAAAACTACGGTAGTTTCAAAATTTTGAAAAATCAATTTTTTCAAATTTCAGAATTTTTAACTTTATTTTATTTTAGATTAGAAAAATACAAACAACTTTTCTCTATAACATTTTTTCATAAAAACTCAATTTTCGAAGTTATAGTCTCTTAAATGGTCAAAAAAACTTTAAAAATCCTAAAATAACACTAAAAATCGAATTTTTTTAAAGGAATAAAAATTAATCAATTGATTTTGACATATTCTTACCCTAAAATACTTGTAAAACATACTTGAGCACAAAAAACTCGTAATTTCCAGAAAAATCACTCTCTATATATATTTTTTGTGCACTTTTTTGATAAAAAATCAATATTCTGACTTCATTATCTCCGACGTTCTTGCATATGCGATTTTGCTACCAGAGACTTTTTTTCTCGGCTTTGCATCAGCTACAACTTTGCTGTTGACAACTTTTTGCCCAACGCAAAACTTTTCGAGTTATTTTTTAAAAACTGTCAAAAAACTAAATTTTTTACATTCTCATCACATGAGAAGGTATTAGTTTTGGTCGAATTTTGACTTTTGATAATTTTATGAAATCTTTACGTTTTGAGGTGCCCTGAGTCCGAAAAACATGGTCCGGCGAGTGCGTCTGTCTGTGTGTCTGTCTGTCTGTCTGTCTGTCCGCTGTCTGTCTGTCCGTCTGTAGACGGTAATATGTTGTTCCCACGATAACTTTTGAAAAACTTATCGGATCGATTTTAAATTCAACACACTTAAAGTTGGTGTAAAAATGAAGGCTAAGTTCGTTAACCAGCCATTTTCGTTAAAAACTACAAAAACTACGGTAGTTTCAAAATTTTGAAAAATCAATTTTTTCAAATTTCAGAATTTTTAACTTTATTTTATTTTAGATTAGAAAAATACAAACAACTTTTCTCTATAACATTTTTTCATAAAAACTCAATTTTCGAAGTTATAGTCTCTTAAATGGTCAAAAAAACTTTAAAAATCCTAAAATAACACTAAAAATCGAATTTTTTTAAAGGAATAAAAATTAATCAATTGATTTTGACATATTCTCACCCTAAAATACTTGAAAAACATACTTGAACACAAAAAACTCGTAATTTCCAGAAAAATCACTCTCTATATATATTTTTTGTGCACTTTTTTGATAAAAAATCAATATTCTGACTTCATTATCTCCGACGTTCTTGCATATGCGATTTTGCTACCAGAGACTTTTTTTCTCGGCTTTGCATCAGCTACAACTTTGCTGTTGACAACTTTTTGCCCAACGCAAAACTTTTCGAGTTATTTTTTAAAAACTGTCAAAAAACTAAATTTTTTACATTCTCATCACATGAGAAGGTATTAGTTTTGGTCGAATTTTGACTTTTGATAATTTTATGAAATCTTTACGTTTTGAGGTGCCCTGAGTCCGAAAAACATGGTCCGGCGAGTGCGTCTGTCTGTGTGTCTGTCTGTCTGTCTGTCCGCTGTCTGTCTGTCCGTCTGTAGACGGTAATATGTTGTTCCCACGATAACTTTTGAAAAACTTATCGGATCGATTTTAAATTCAACACACTTAAAGTTGGTGTAAAAATGAAGGCTAAGTTCGTTAACCAGCCATTTTCGTTAAAAACTACAAAAACTACGGTAGTTTCAAAATTTTGAAAAATCAATTTTTTCAAATTTCAGAATTTTTAACTTTATTTTATTTTAGATTAGAAAAATACAAACAACTTTTCTCTATAACATTTTTTCATAAAAACTCAATTTTCGAAGTTATAGTCTCTTAAATGGTCAAAAAAACTTTAAAAATCCTAAAATAACACTAAAAATCGAATTTTTTTAAAGGAATAAAAATTAATCAATTGATTTTGACATATTCTACCCTAAAATACTTGAAAAACATACTTGAACACAAAAAACTCGTAATTTCCAGAAAAATCACTCTCTATATATATTTTTTGTGCACTTTTTTGATAAAAAATCAATATTCTGACTTCATTATCTCCGACGTTCTTGCATATGCGATTTTGCTACCAGAGACTTTTTTTCTCGGCTTTGCATCAGCTACAACTTTGCTGTTGACAACTTTTTGCCCAACGCAAAACTTTTCGAGTTATTTTTTAAAAACTGTCAAAAAACTAAATTTTTTACATTCTCATCACATGAGAAGGTATTAGTTTTGGTCGAATTTTGACTTTTGATAATTTTATGAAATCTTTACGTTTTGAGGTGCCCTGAGTCCGAAAAACATGGTCCGGCGAGTGCGTCTGTCTGTGTGTCTGTCTGTCTGTCTGTCTGTCCGCTGTCTGTCTGTCCGTCTGTAGACGGTAATATGTTGTTCCCACGATAACTTTTGAAAAACTTATCGGATCGATTTTAAATTCAACACACTTAAAGTTGGTGTAAAAATGAAGGCTAAGTTCGTTAACCAGCCATTTTCGTTAAAAACTACAAAAACTACGGTAGTTTCAAAATTTTGAAAAATCAATTTTTTCAAATTTCAGAATTTTTAACTTTATTTTATTTTAGATTAGAAAAATACAAACAACTTTTCTCTATAACATTTTTTCATAAAAACTCAATTTTCGAAGTTATAGTCTCTTAAATGGTCAAAAAAACTTTAAAAATCCTAAAATAACACTAAAAATCGAATTTTTTTAAAGGAATAAAAATTAATCAATTGATTTTGACATATTCTCACCCTAAAATACTTGAAAAACATACTTGAACACAAAAAACTCGTAATTTCCAGAAAAATCACTCTCTATATATATTTTTTGTGCACTTTTTTGATAAAAAATCAATATTCTGACTTCATTATCTCCGACGTTCTTGCATATGCGATTTTGCTACCAGAGACTTTTTTTCTCGGCTTTGCATCAGCTACAACTTTGCTGTTGACAACTTTTTGCCCAACGCAAAACTTTTCGAGTTATTTTTTAAAAACTGTCAAAAAACTAAATTTTTTACATTCTCATCACATGAGAAGGTATTAGTTTTGGTCGAATTTTGACTTTTGATAATTTTATGAAATCTTTACGTTTTGAGGTGCCCTGAGTCCGAAAAACATGGTCCGGCGAGTGCGTCTGTCTGTGTGTCTGTCTGTCTGTCTGTCTGTCCGCTGTCTGTCTGTCCGTCTGTAGACGGTAATATGTTGTTCCCACGATAACTTTTGAAAAACTTATCGGATCGATTTTAAATTCAACACACTTAAAGTTGGTGTAAAAATGAAGGCTAAGTTCGTTAACCAGCCATTTTCGTTAAAAACTACAAAAACTACGGTAGTTTCAAAATTTTGAAAAATCAATTTTTTCAAATTTCAGAATTTTTAACTTTATTTTATTTTAGATTAGAAAAATACAAACAACTTTTCTCTATAACATTTTTTCATAAAAACTCAATTTTCGAAGTTATAGTCTCTTAAATGGTCAAAAAAACTTTAAAAATCCTAAAATAACACTAAAAATCGAATTTTTTTAAAGGAATAAAAATTAATCAATTGATTTTGACATATTCTCACCCTAAAATACTTGAAAAACATACTTGAACACAAAAAACTCGTAATTTCCAGAAAAATCACTCTCTATATATATTTTTTGTGCACTTTTTTGATAAAAAATCAATATTCTGACTTCATTATCTCCGACGTTCTTGCATATGCGATTTTGCTACCAGAGACTTTTTTTCTCGGCTTTGCATCAGCTACAACTTTGCTGTTGACAACTTTTTGCCCAACGCAAAACTTTTCGAGTTATTTTTTAAAAACTGTCAAAAAACTAAATTTTTTACATTCTCATCACATGAGAAGGTATTAGTTTTGGTCGAATTTTGACTTTTGATAATTTTATGAAATCTTTACGTTTTGAGGTGCCCTGAGTCCGAAAAACATGGTCCGGCGAGTGCGTCTGTCTGTGTGTCTGTCTGTCTGTCTGTCTGTCCGCTGTCTGTCTGTCCGTCTGTAGACGGTAATATGTTGTTCCCACGATAACTTTTGAAAAACTTATCGGATCGATTTTAAATTCAACACACTTAAAGTTGGTGTAAAAATGAAGGCTAAGTTCGTTAACCAGCCATTTTCGTTAAAAACTACAAAAACTACGGTAGTTTCAAAATTTTGAAAAATCAATTTTTTCAAATTTCAGAATTTTTAACTTTATTTTATTTTAGATTAGAAAAATACAAACAACTTTTCTCTATAACATTTTTTCATAAAAACTCAATTTTCGAAGTTATAGTCTCTTAAATGGTCAAAAAAACTTTAAAAATCCTAAAATAACACTAAAAATCGAATTTTTTTAAAGGAATAAAAATTAATCAATTGATTTTGACATATTCTCACCCTAAAATACTTGAAAAACATACTTGAACACAAAAAACTCGTAATTTCCAGAAAAATCACTCTCTATATATATTTTTTGTGCACTTTTTTGATAAAAAATCAATATTCTGACTTCATTATCTCCGACGTTCTTGCATATGCGATTTTGCTACCAGAGACTTTTTTTCTCGGCTTTGCATCAGCTACAACTTTGCTGTTGACAACTTTTTGCCCAACGCAAAACTTTTCGAGTTATTTTTTAAAAACTGTCAAAAAACTAAATTTTTTACATTCTCATCACATGAGAAGGTATTAGTTTTGGTCGAATTTTGACTTTTGATAATTTTATGAAATCTTTACGTTTTGAGGTGCCCTGAGTCCGAAAAACATGGTCCGGCGAGTGCGTCTGTCTGTGTGTCTGTCTGTCTGTCTGTCTGTCCGCTGTCTGTCTGTCCGTCTGTAGACGGTAATATGTTGTTCCCACGATAACTTTTGAAAAACTTATCGGATCGATTTTAAATTCAACACACTTAAAGTTGGTGTAAAAATGAAGGCTAAGTTCGTTAACCAGCCATTTTCGTTAAAAACTACAAAAACTACGGTAGTTTCAAAATTTTGAAAAATCAATTTTTTCAAATTTCAGAATTTTTAACTTTATTTTATTTTAGATTAGAAAAATACAAACAACTTTTCTCTATAACATTTTTTCATAAAAACTCAATTTTCGAAGTTATAGTCTCTTAAATGGTCAAAAAAACTTTAAAAATCCTAAAATAACACTAAAAATCGAATTTTTTTAAAGGAATAAAAATTAATCAATTGATTTTGACATATTCTCACCCTAAAATACTTGAAAAAACATACTTGAACACAAAAAACTCGTAATTTCCAGAAAAATCACTCTCTATATATATTTTTTGTGCACTTTTTTGATAAAAAATCAATATTCTGACTTCATTATCTCCGACGTTCTTGCATATGCGATTTTGCTACCAGAGACTTTTTTTCTCGGCTTTGCATCAGCTACAACTTTGCTGTTGACAACTTTTTGCCCAACGCAAAACTTTTCGAGTTATTTTTTAAAAACTGTCAAAAAACTAAATTTTTTACATTCTCATCACATGAGAAGGTATTAGTTTTGGTCGAATTTTGACTTTTGATAATTTTATGAAATCTTTACGTTTTGAGGTGCCCTGAGTCCGAAAAACATGGTCCGGCGAGTGCGTCTGTCTGTGTGTCTGTCTGTCTGTCTGTCCGCTGTCTGTCTGTCCGTCTGTAGACGGTAATATGTTGTTCCCACGATAACTTTTGAAAAACTTATCGGATCGATTTTAAATTCAACACACTTAAAGTTGGTGTAAAAATGAAGGCTAAGTTCGTTAACCAGCCATTTTCGTTAAAAACTACAAAAACTACGGTAGTTTCAAAATTTTGAAAAATCAATTTTTTCAAATTTCAGAATTTTTAACTTTATTTTATTTTAGATTAGAAAAATACAAACAACTTTTCTCTATAACATTTTTTCATAAAAACTCAATTTTCGAAGTTATAGTCTCTTAAATGGTCAAAAAAACTTTAAAAATCCTAAAATAACACTAAAAATCGAATTTTTTTAAAGGAATAAAAATTAATCAATTGATTTTGACATATTCTCACCCTAAAATACTTGAAAAACATACTTGAACACAAAAAACTCGTAATTTCCAGAAAAATCACTCTCTATATATATTTTTTGTGCACTTTTTTGATAAAAAATCAATATTCTGACTTCATTATCTCCGACGTTCTTGCATATGCGATTTTGCTACCAGAGACTTTTTTTCTCGGCTTTGCATCAGCTACAACTTTGCTGTTGACAACTTTTTGCCCAACGCAAAACTTTTCGAGTTATTTTTTAAAAACTGTCAAAAAACTAAATTTTTTACATTCTCATCACATGAGAAGGTATTAGTTTTGGTCGAATTTTGACTTTTGATAATTTTATGAAATCTTTACGTTTTGAGGTGCCCTGAGTCCGAAAAACATGGTCCGGCGAGTGCGTCTGTCTGTGTGTCTGTCTGTCTGTCTGTCTGTCCGCTGTCTGTCTGTCCGTCTGTAGACGGTAATATGTTGTTCCCACGATAACTTTTGAAAAACTTATCGGATCGATTTTAAATTCAACACACTTAAAGTTGGTGTAAAAATGAAGGCTAAGTTCGTTAACCAGCCATTTTCGTTAAAAACTACAAAAACTACGGTAGTTTCAAAATTTTGAAAAATCAATTTTTTCAAATTTCAGAATTTTTAACTTTATTTTATTTTAGATTAGAAAAATACAAACAACTTTTCTCTATAACATTTTTTCATAAAAACTCAATTTTCGAAGTTATAGTCTCTTAAATGGTCAAAAAAACTTTAAAAATCCTAAAATAACACTAAAAATCGAATTTTTTTAAAGGAATAAAAATTAATCAATTGATTTTGACATATTCTCACCCTAAAATACTTGAAAAACATACTTGAACACAAAAAACTCGTAATTTCCAGAAAAATCACTCTCTATATATATTTTTTGTGCACTTTTTTGATAAAAAATCAATATTCTGACTTCATTATCTCCGACGTTCTTGCATATGCGATTTTGCTACCAGAGACTTTTTTTCTCGGCTTTGCATCAGCTACAACTTTGCTGTTGACAACTTTTTGCCCAACGCAAAACTTTTCGAGTTATTTTTTAAAAACTGTCAAAAAACTAAATTTTTTACATTCTCATCACATGAGAAGGTATTAGTTTTGGTCGAATTTTGACTTTTGATAATTTTATGAAATCTTTACGTTTTGAGGTGCCCTGAGTCCGAAAAACATGGTCCGGCGAGTGCGTCTGTCTGTGTGTCTGTCTGTCTGTCTGTCTGTCCGCTGTCTGTCTGTCCGTCTGTAGACGGTAATATGTTGTTCCCACGATAACTTTTGAAAAACTTATCGGATCGATTTTAAATTCAACACACTTAAAGTTGGTGTAAAAATGAAGGCTAAGTTCGTTAACCAGCCATTTTCGTTAAAAACTACAAAAACTACGGTAGTTTCAAAATTTTGAAAAATCAATTTTTTCAAATTTCAGAATTTTTAACTTTATTTTATTTTAGATTAGAAAAATACAAACAACTTTTCTCTATAACATTTTTTCATAAAAACTCAATTTTCGAAGTTATAGTCTCTTAAATGGTCAAAAAAACTTTAAAAATCCTAAAATAACACTAAAAATCGAATTTTTTTAAAGGAATAAAAATTAATCAATTGATTTTGACATATTCTCACCCTAAAATACTTGAAAAACATACTTGAACACAAAAAACTCGTAATTTCCAGAAAAATCACTCTCTATATATATTTTTTGTGCACTTTTTTGATAAAAAATCAATATTCTGACTTCATTATCTCCGACGTTCTTGCATATGCGATTTTGCTACCAGAGACTTTTTTTCTCGGCTTTGCATCAGCTACAACTTTGCTGTTGACAACTTTTTGCCCAACGCAAAACTTTTCGAGTTATTTTTTAAAAACTGTCAAAAAACTAAATTTTTTACATTCTCATCACATGAGAAGGTATTAGTTTTGGTCGAATTTTGACTTTTGATAATTTTATGAAATCTTTACGTTTTGAGGTGCCCTGAGTCCGAAAAACATGGTCCGGCGAGTGCGTCTGTCTGTGTGTCTGTCTGTCTGTCTGTCTGTCCGCTGTCTGTCTGTCCGTCTGTAGACGGTAATATGTTGTTCCCACGATAACTTTTGAAAAACTTATCGGATCGATTTTAAATTCAACACACTTAAAGTTGGTGTAAAAATGAAGGCTAAGTTCGTTAACCAGCCATTTTCGTTAAAAACTACAAAAACTACGGTAGTTTCAAAATTTTGAAAAATCAATTTTTTCAAATTTCAGAATTTTTAACTTTATTTTATTTTAGATTAGAAAAATACAAACAACTTTTCTCTATAACATTTTTTCATAAAAACTCAATTTTCGAAGTTATAGTCTCTTAAATGGTCAAAAAAACTTTAAAAATCCTAAAATAACACTAAAAATCGAATTTTTTTAAAGGAATAAAAATTAATCAATTGATTTTGACATATTCTCACCCTAAAATACTTGAAAAACATACTTGAACACAAAAAACTCGTAATTTCCAGAAAAATCACTCTCTATATATATTTTTTGTGCACTTTTTTGATAAAAAATCAATATTCTGACTTCATTATCTCCGACGTTCTTGCATATGCGATTTTGCTACCAGAGACTTTTTTTCTCGGCTTTGCATCAGCTACAACTTTGCTGTTGACAACTTTTTGCCCAACGCAAAACTTTTCGAGTTATTTTTTAAAAACTGTCAAAAAACTAAATTTTTTACATTCTCATCACATGAGAAGGTATTAGTTTTGGTCGAATTTTGACTTTTGATAATTTTATGAAATCTTTACGTTTTGAGGTGCCCTGAGTCCGAAAAACATGGTCCGGCGAGTGCGTCTGTCTGTGTGTCTGTCTGTCTGTCTGTCTGTCTGTCCGCTGTCTGTCTGTCCGTCTGTAGACGGTAATATGTTGTTCCCACGATAACTTTTGAAAAACTTATCGGATCGATTTTAAATTCAACACACTTAAAGTTGGTGTAAAAATGAAGGCTAAGTTCGTTAACCAGCCATTTTCGTTAAAAACTACAAAAACTACGGTAGTTTCAAAATTTTGAAAAATCAATTTTTTCAAATTTCAGAATTTTTAACTTTATTTTATTTTAGATTAGAAAAATACAAACAACTTTTCTCTATAACATTTTTTCATAAAAACTCAATTTTCGAAGTTATAGTCTCTTAAATGGTCAAAAAAACTTTAAAAATCCTAAAATAACACTAAAAATCGAATTTTTTTAAAGGAATAAAAATTAATCAATTGATTTTGACATATTCTCACCCTAAAATACTTGAAAAACATACTTGAACACAAAAAAACTCGTAATTTCCAGAAAAATCACTCTCTATATATATTTTTTGTGCACTTTTTTGATAAAAAATCAATATTCTGACTTCATTATCTCCGACGTTCTTGCATATGCGATTTTGCTACCAGAGACTTTTTTTCTCGGCTTTGCATCAGCTACAACTTTGCTGTTGACAACTTTTTTGTCCTAAGCAAAACTTTTCGAGTTATTTTTTTCTAAAAAAAAAAACTGTCAAATAAAACTCAAATTTTTTACATTCTCATCACCTGAGAAGGTATTAGTTTTGGTAGCAATTTTGACTTTTGATTAATTTTATGAATCTTTACGTTTTGAGGTGTGCCCTGAGTCGAAACAAAATGGTCCTGCGAGTGCGTCTGTCGTGTGTGTCTGTCGTCTGTCTGTCTGTCTGTCCGCTGTCTGTCCTGTCCGTCTGTAGACCGGTAATATGTGTGTTCCCACCGATAACTTTTGAAAAACTTATCGGATCGATTTTTAAATCGCAACACACTTAAAGTTGGCTGTAAAAATGAAGGCTAAGTTCGTTAACCAGCCATGTTACAAACCGGAAAATAAAAAAAGATTTCTTTCTTTTGTTTGGGCTTTTGAGATGGCCCTTATTATTTCTGAATTTGGGGAGGCACCAAGCTGCCAAATTCCCTTGGGAATTTGTTTGAAATTGTAGGTTCGTTTATCCACTTTTAAAAGTTAAGCACTGCTTCAATTGACGATTCTATTGTGTTTTAGTTGAAGTAGGTGTGAAAGGTAAGTATAGTTGAGACAGAGTTGTTAAGAAAGTTTTATTAAGGATAATAATAATTCGTTAGAACGATACAGATTCTTTTACTTACAACTACTGACGGTAGCGATGATACCACAGTTGCCGTCGGGCAGAAACAATTTCGTCGTTGCACACACACAACTCTTAATTATCAGGTTATTATAGTTTGTTTAAATTCGAGCACTTTTCTTTATTAGAGGTTAACTTTTGATAATTAATACATTGAGTTTTGGGTGCAAAGAGCTTTTCTCAAATTCTTTCGTCAGCACTATCAGAATGCGCTTAGCAGAATTACAGAGAAAAATTTCGCGGGCCGTTGGTTTTTGAACGGTGCAGTGCCACACGCACGGGCTGACCGGTTACGGGAACAAGTTGGTTTACTTCGGTTTTGCACCTTAATTAACTAACTTTTCAAAAACAATCCTCGCAGGACTCCGTCGGTTAAGAGATTCTATTAGAATTTTTCGTCCGCCTTTCGCGTTACTTTTAGAAGTTGTCGCGGGGGTCCGACGCGCAGACGGGCTTAGTCGCGGCGTTCTTGATCTCGTCACCACCTTGCCAGGTCAAGACCAGTAGAGGTGTTACTTAGGAGAAACAAGAAGTTGTACTGCTCGGATTAAAAGATTTTGACTAGCCTCTAGTCCTTGCTTCTTTCCAAGGTGGGGTGATTAGGTGATAATGGGTCCTAAGGTAGGGAGTAGGATTCGCGGCCCATTGGTCAGTGCGTTTTGCTGATCTTTTTGATTCTCACGGTAGCTCCGTGAGAACGGGAAAGAGTAAACTTGATCCTTTTCTGGAATAATAATTCCATTATCAATAATTATTATATTTTTTTTTAACTATTGTTAATAACTATATTCACACCACCATAACCAAATAAAGGGTAATTTATTATCCATGTGGTTGATGTTTGTTTGTTATGATGCAGCAATTCAACTTGTAGGCCGGGGGAAAAGGGAAGGTTCCGTTGAGCAAGAAGCAAGGAGTAGAGGCGAGTATAGGCGTACGTTGTGAGTTTGTAGCGGAGGGAGACCTGCGAGAGTGTTGATGTCTATAGCCTAGAGTTACAATGGTGCGAGTTCTTAAAACTGTGAAGGTATTGGTACCTTCGTCCCGCAAGTACCAACCCGTGTGCGTCACCGTCTACACATATGCGCATTTTCTTGATGCGTCTTCCATCATGATTTAAAATTCTTGCAGCGCTGCCGAAAGAGAAAAGAAAGAAGAGAAGAAACTCTTCCTCCCTACCATTACAACAATGTTGTTTATTATTATTGCAACAATGATGTTTATCGCCGTATGGCTTCGCAACATTGCTGCAACGTTGCTTATTTTATTACAGCAGCGATGTTGTTTCCAATTCATTGCTTTAAGAGAGTAATTTTTTTTTTTGAACAATTAATTGATATATTATTTTAGTTGGCTCTTTCGTGAGCTCGGTAGAGAAATATTTTGCTGACGAGAGTCAGGCTTATCAGGGTGTCGGGTGTCCCAACATCAAGGCCCTGCTATGTGGTAGCAAGCCTTGATGCTGGAAATAATTTTGAAAATAATTATTTAAACGGTGTTGCCAGATCAAGCCGGAAAGTATATTACAATCCACCGCGAAAATTCCGTAATTTTGTCCCCAAAATTCAACAATTCTAACGTAGCTGCAACACATATGTCCTCTCTTCATTTGTTGTATGAATATTTCCATTCGCATATTAAGGAAGAAGAATTCCCTCTCTCTCTCTAATGGTTCAATAGATTTCAAAGAAAAATGCTCGAATTCCAATTAAGAAATTGTTAATTTTATCCAAATCAACTTATTTGGATAGCAAAATTCTCATTGGGACTTGATTATTTTAACCTGTTATTTACAAAAGATCAATTTCCCGAAAATAATCAGGGTAGAATACTGTTGTGGCCACTTTAAACGGTTCGTCTTGTCATTAAGAAAATAAATTTATTAAAGCACTAGATTTCCTGATTATTATATTTATCCCTTTTTTTTTTAAGAGAACCAGTGTCGTCTACTTATTTCGGAATTCTATAAATATATCTATAATCCACTCGTAAGTTCAGAATAGTTTTGTAATATTGACTTTAATAATAAAAAAAAATGCCACAACTGTACAGTGGTTACAAACGGCACATCCATCCCAAATTAAACAAAGAATTCCCTTGAATTTGTAGAGACTAATCTTGTCCTTTGTATCTTTGTGGACCCAAAATATTGCAAAATTTGCATTCAATTTTATTCAAAGTTTTAAGCATGTGTTTATTATATATATATAAATTTTTTTTTTTTAATAAAATTGTAATTGAATTTCGAACTAAGGAACGTGAATATCTTAGAATGTGTCCTTTATTTTAATTCGGTTATTTATCAATTATTAAGTTAACGAACTTCGAAAATTCTGCGTTTGTTAGAAAGTTTCTTAAATTAAATTCTTTAACCAATTTAATTATTTTTCCGATGAATTTCACAAAATTCTGTCACTTGAATGACCCCCCCCTTTTTAACAAACTAAATAAGAATTCTCGCCTTTGTGTAATTTGATGAAAGTTCCCGGTTTGACATAGAATTTCCGGTCAAGTCAATTTTCGCCGATCATCCAATCAATAGTCACCGGAATTTTCAATCACGAATATTTGGAATCTCAGTTATCTCCAACAGACCAATTCCGTCTTAGGGAGTACAAAAAAACAAGAGAAACTTCCTCATGGTAAAATTCGGCCGAAGTTAATATAATTTAACAAAATTATTTTCCAGGTGTTCTTTACTGTAAATAGAAAGGCACAGATCTAGTGCCGACCTCGGCATCACATCGGCATGGTTCGTTTAATACCGAAAATCAGCCCCAACCTAGAACCCTTCCTTTACAGTCTTCCCTTTTTATTTTAAATTAATCATCGAGCGCAAAGCTTACTTGAGATTATCACAGTTCATTTAGCGTAGCATTTGACTCGCCATACATCACATGTGGCAACCCAGCATACTGCGTAGAGTTATGGTCACATGATCAAGTCCCCGGGGACGCGGGATATCGGTTCCAGTCTCATTGTCGCTGATATCGGAGTAGGTTGGTGCAATAGTGAAAAAAAAAGTTTTCTTTGTCGTCCGGGCGCTTAGTGTTTGTTGTGAGGAAGAGAGGAAAAAAAAAAAAAAAGTGGTTGCAAAGTGATTCCCTTTTTTATTTGTGATGTCCCTACCAGATTTCGACAAGGCGGCAGGGAGGAATTCCATACCCTCACGGCCTTTTCTGATTCAGCATCAGAACCCGCTGATCTGGAGGATTATTTGGACACTCTTTGGAGAGTTCGAGAGTTTTTCAGGATTTACCCGGAGGAGGACCAAAAACTCAGGAGAGGGAGGTTTATGAAACGTATCTGGGTGCCGGATAATCTTGATGGGGAAATCGCAGGGGAAGATGCGGCTTGCGGTGATGATACCCCGCATTCCGGTACCGGCTCGGAGGAGAAAATCTGCAGGAAAGAGGAATGGGCCCAACGAGGCCCTCCACTCCCTGCAGTGATTCGCCTACTAAAGTACAACGCCGCCCTTCAATCCTTTTGCATTCTAGGAGCATTGAATTCCACTCGAGGGTGAGTAAGGTTTTTAATTACAATTCGGGGTTGCTACAAATTTTTAATCGTTATTCTCCTGACCTCCATATAGTATATAATATAAAAGATTTTTTTTTTACAAAAATTATTTCGTTGAAAAATTTCTTTTATTTATCTAGAAGTTTATTAAATTATAAGCGATAATAATTTTGATTTCGAGAAAGGAGAAAAAAAAATATTCATAGATTCAGAGAAATTTATTTAAATATTTTTGAGGGAAAATTTGTATAATATTGCAAAATATTCAAATGTTTTAAAATTGTTTAAACAGGAAAAAAAATTCAAATATTACAAATATTATTTGAAAACTTAAATGAAGATTCTTAACAAGAGACGTTAAAATTAAGGCTAAGTTTTGAAACAAAATAATTTCATTTTAAAATTATTTAAAGATTGAAAGCAAACGTAGTAAAATTTAAAGTATAGAACGTAATGAAATTTGGAATATAATTTAAATATAGAGAATAGCATATTAAATATAAATATGAAGTCAGAAAAATATTCCAATATTTGCCAACACTTTTGATATTAAAAGAAAATAGGAAAGAAAAGTAGTTCCCACGTAGGACGAAAGAAATATTATATTTTTTTTTAATTCAATTATTCTTTAAGTTCTTACAAAATTTTGATTGTTTGGAAATTTCCAAAATTGAAGAACTATTATCCCCTTTTAAGGATTATTTAAAAATGTTTTCCAAAAAAAAATCAATTGTAAGAACTTCTTTATATTTTCTGAAAATATTACTTAAAGATAATAGAGAGTTACAATTAATAAATTGAGTTTTGTATTTTAATCGAATTTAGAAGAATCTTTTAGAAAATTATTTAAATTTATTGATTCACAGATGAAATTTAGTTTAAAATTGTAGAAGATAATTTTGATTGATGTTTCCTAAATCTATGTTCTTATGTTTCTAATATTTTATCAATAAATTGTATTAAAGTTGTTTATAAATACTATTGTATGTATGTAAAATTAAAATTGTTTTATAAGTACTCTCCCAATATCAATCAGTGAAAAAATATTTGTTAATTTTAATTAGTTACCGACTTCCTGCCTTCACCTAGCAAACTTGCACTAAATTAGTAGAAATGATTATTTATTGGCAAATTTTACCCATTCAAAAGAAAAGAAGTCAGCCACCAAAAATCGACTTAGTGTTATAATTTAGAAAGTAAGTAAAATTTCTTGAAATAAACTTATTGTGGAAAACTTATAAAACAGACTTACTTTATTTTTACACTCGATTATAAATAACGAATATTTTGAAAATTAGTAAGCCAAAAAAAGTTTTGGGCCAGGGAATGGATAACTAAAACGCTGTGACCACCCTGTATTCTTTGACATAAAATCATTTTTAAAACGACCTCTACACGTGATACGATAAAATTTTAATTATATGCACAAATTGTATAAACAAATAAATTTTGTAGGTTTTTAATATTATATATAATATTTTTTTTTTTATTTGTTTTGTCCGAAAATTTATTAAGAAATTTCAAGTTTTTAACGTTATACAGATGTATATTTTTTTTTTATACTAGCATTTCTTTGGATGAACTTTATTTTAATGGCTGTAACGCTCTGATATTATAGAAACTCTATTTTTCCTATTGTTCATCGTGATGTAAATAATTTTAAACTTATCTTAATATTTTAGTTATTTTCTACCGAATCCTAACTGTAAAATTTATTAAGAATTTAGCTCATTTAATTTGTTGTTTGGTATATATAGTTTTTTTTAGTTTTCAAT